>NW_028094263.1:5751059-5755402 GCF_014824575.4 Sturnira hondurensis
CTGCTGCCAGCCCTGCTGCCGCCCTTGCTGCGTGTCCAGCTGCTGCCAGCCCTGCTGCCGCCCTTGCTGCGTGTCCAGCTGCTGCCAGCCCTGCTGCCGCCCTTGCTGCGTGTCCAGCTGCTGCCAGCCCTGCTGCCGCCCTTGCTGCGTGTCCAGCTGCTGCCAGCCCTGCTGCCGCCCTTGCTGCGTGTCCAGCTGCTGCCAGCCCTGCTGCCGCCCTTGCTGCGTGTCCAGCTGCTGCCAGCCCTGCTGCCGCCCTTGCTGCGTGTCCAGCTGCTGCCAGCCCTGCTGCCGCCCTTGCTGCGTGTCCAGCTGCTGCCAGCCCTGCTGCCGCCCTTGCTGCGTGTCCAGCTGCTGCCAGCCCTGCTGCCGCCCTTGCTGCGTGTCCAGCTGCTGCCAGCCCTGCTGCCGCCCTTGCTGCGTGTCCAGCTGCTGCCAGCCCTGCTGCCGCCCTTGCTGCGTGTCCAGCTGCTGCCAGCCCTGCTGCCGCCCTTGCTGCGTGTCCAGCTGCTGCCAGCCCTGCTGCCGCCCTTGCTGCGTGTCCAGCTGCTGCCAGCCCTGCTGCCGCCCTTGCTGCGTGTCCAGCTGCTGCCAGCCCTGCTGCCGCCCTTGCTGCGTGTCCAGCTGCTGCCAGCCCTGCTGCCGCCCTTGCTGCGTGTCCAGCTGCTGCCAGCCCTGCTGCCGCCCTTGCTGCGTGTCCAGCTGCTGCCAGCCCTGCTGCCGCCCTTGCTGCGTGTCCAGCTGCTGCCAGCCCTGCTGCCGCCCTTGCTGCGTGTCCAGCTGCTGCCAGCCCTGCTGCCGCCCTTGCTGCGTGTCCAGCTGCTGCCAGCCCTGCTGCCGCCCTTGCTGCGTGTCCAGCTGCTGCCAGCCCTGCTGCCGCCCTTGCTGCGTGTCCAGCTGCTGCCAGCCCTGCTGCCGCCCTTGCTGCGTGTCCAGCTGCTGCCAGCCCTGCTGCCGCCCTTGCTGCGGGTCCAGCTGCTGCCAGCCTTGTTGCCGCCCAACCTGCTGTCAGACCACCTGCTGGAGGACCACCTGCTGCCAGCGCTGCTGCCAGCCTTGCTGCCGCCCTTGCTGCTGCTGATTGCCTCTCCAAAGAACCACCATCTTCACATCCCACCTGTTAACTGACTCACCATTTTGACTTCACTACCTAGACTCTGCTGACAGCCAGTACATTTGACTATAATTTCCCTTCTTTTTTTGCCTGATGAAAACTCTGAAGCAGCTTGATGGAGAGCAGAGAGCTTCTCCTGGTCCTCATCGTCCAGTGTGTGTGGACCATGGGCCAGTTCCGTGCGTCCTTGACACACTGTTATGGTCTCTGCTTTGATTTTGCATTAGGATCTTCAGCCTCTCCCTCTATGTACCTTAGAAAAAAATTCTTATAACTGTTCCTTAGGTTTTCTACAACTTTTGAAAATCTTCACAGTCGTGTTTACTTTATCAGTGTACTCACGGTTCTTGTAATCCTGCTTTCTTCTTTTCATGGACACTTACAGTTGGCTCCCTAGATGCAGGGAGTCTTACCTATATTTCTTAATAAATTCTGTACCATTGTGCATTCCATATTGTGTTTTGTTTTAACGTACAGCACTCCTTATGTAAAGATTTATACACATGTTGCATCCACATGCATTATCCACTCTGAGCCTCATCAAGTCCCACACAAATAATTATCTCTAGTCTTCATGTTGGTGCATTTCACGGGGTGATGTTATACAGCTGATATGGGCAGACTCAGACTCAGTGCCCTGTCTGTGGTCTATACCTCTGCTCATTGGCACTGAAGTTTCTATTTCAAGACAAATTAGGACAGAAATCTTGGGCCTGAGCCCCAGCAAGTTTTTTGCTTGAGTGTCTTTAACCATGTAATATCCTCTTGTATGTACATGCAGATAACACCTATTTACAAAGTTCTTCCCAAATCGGTGTCCCACACCTCTGCTACATGTTAGAGCAGTGAGGGCTGCATTTTAGATCCCTACTGTGTGCAGGATCCTTTCCTGTCTCTGGTACTGTCCACCCACTCGGGCTCTCAAGGGCATCCGATACTGGGAAGCATCCAGTGCATCCTCCCGAGGAAGGAATCACCTAAAGAGACTTGTTCTGTGCCCTCATGCAAATCCGACTGCGGTGTGGCCTCCTTCTCCTGAGCACCTACTGACTAGAGTAGAAGTGAGTAAGTCGTTTTCCGCAGAATTTTGGATGTTTCCCAGCTATGAGGCAGTTTCCCATTCTGATAAAAAGATTAAGAGAACTGAGTAAGAACAAAGTTGTGCAGTGAGAAACTATGCAGAGGGCACGTGTGACTAAATACCTCAACCCTCTAAGGAAACAGAGCCCTGTCCTGTGTTTCCTCAGTCAACCAGGAAGCATTTGAGAGAAAGAAAAAGTTGTGTTCCAGGGGCATGGGAAGAAGATGAGAAAGAAGAAAAGTAGAAGTGGCTGTGCATTCCTAGTGGCCATGATGGACAGAAGGCTGGTGCTTTGGTCCCAAATGAGCAACGCTGCCTGGACCTTCATGGAGGTTAGGCTGATACAGGTTGGAGCCTGGGTCACCTCCTCAGGAACAGTAATGGGACCTCTGATGCACCAGCCAGGCTGGCATCTGGGACACATGCAAAGTTCTGAGGCTGTGTATCTGGGAGGCTCTGAAGAGACTGCCAAGGCCAGACTTGCTGATTGCTCTTCCTTGGTGGCTGTTTGGGTGATTGACGTGAGAAACTAACATGTTCTGGGGGACCCACCATTTGCTGGATATACAGTAAGTGCCTTATCTACATACCTTTGATTGTTGAAGAAATTTTCAGAGGAGGTATAAATGTTCCACGTTAGAGGTGAGGAAATTGAAAGTGAGGAATTAAAGCAATGTCAGAGTTCGGTTTCACCCAGACGTGACTCTGCAGAAGAGATTTAAGTGGATTCGCGAAGGGCAGGTCTCACTGGTGGACGTGACACAGGAAGGAGCACTGTGTGACCAGCCAGTATCACAGTGGCAACTGAAGTGTAGACCTAAGAGAAAACACCAGAAATGCTATAAAGCACAC
Source organism: Sturnira hondurensis (assembly GCF_014824575.4). Lineage (NCBI taxonomy): Eukaryota > Metazoa > Chordata > Mammalia > Chiroptera > Phyllostomidae > Sturnira > Sturnira hondurensis. Next base: position 5,754,107 of record NW_028094263.1, read on the forward strand.
ACTTCAGGATTATCCCAACTGAGTCATGAGGGAGCTGACTCTGTGCAAACCAGGTCTCCAGAAGCATCAGTTGAGTGTTTTCTTCAGTGTGACACACACTAGCTGCATGTATTTCAGTTACTTCAAGAAAAAAACCAACTCTTAGGAACAGAGATACAAACCGGGCTGAAAAAACTTGTGCTATTGTACAAATGCACTAAGATCCAAAATATATGGGTGGTGTATTCAAAACCTCATCAACAATCTGTGATTTTCTCCACTCCAATGCAATATTGGGTTCTTCAGTGTGGTGGATACCCATGGTTTCTAGAAGGAGAGGAGTGAGGATGAAGAAAAGGTGGTAGAGGAGGAGGAGGAAGAAGGAGGAAGAGGAGAAAGCGAAGAAGGAAGAGGAGGAGGGGAATGAGGAGAATAAGAAGGAGAACGGGAAGGAGAAGGAGGAAGAAGGGGAGGCAAAGAGGGAGAGAGAGAAGAAGGAAGAAAAAGGGAAAAAAGAAAAAGAAAACAACACAGTAGATGTGTAGTCAGTGATGTGAGGTCACTGACTCTGCTGGTTAATGAGATTAGGACAGCAGTGACTGCCCATCCGGGCTTGCCCAGACTGTCCCAGTTGTACCACTGGGGAGTCCCATGTTCTGGAAAACCCCTTCGTCCTAGATAATCAGGACTGGTGGTCACCCAGGAGATCAAATGACTGATATTTTGAGTCCCAGCTCCTGCCCTTACCCACCTGCATTAGTTCTGCCCTGCATATTATGCCAAACACCCTCACTGAAGTCTCTGTGATGGACGTGGGGGATCTGCCCTGCATATTATGCCAAACACCCTCACTGAAGTCTCTGTGATGGACGTGGGGGACACGGGGAGGGTAGGCTGCTCCAGAGGACGGACTATCTGTCACGGTCTTCAATCAGGCTTTTGGGGGGTAACAGGCTTGGACAAGCACGGTTTCTGATTGTCCCTGTGAACAGATCAGCATCATGCCACACACCACAGGCATACATTCCATTCAAAGGCAGCTCAAGAAACAAACTGGGGAGGTCACCTGTCCTGACCCTTAGGAGGCCATCAGGGACTTGATCATACAAGCAGGAGGTCATCAAAACAGAAATGATGCTGATGATGTGACCACCTTCCTTTTATATAAAATAGTCTCTATGAAATATTCTCAATTAAGAAACACATTAAACACTTGTTTTCTAAAGATTCATACCATTTAAGAAGCAACTTCCTTTTTACATCTCCCCCAGTGAATATGGAAAAGAAATAGAAGCAACAACAAGGAAAGTTGTGCTC
>NW_028094264.1:0-523 GCF_014824575.4 Sturnira hondurensis
GCATGTGCCCTGACTGGGAATCGAACCTCGATTGTCTGGTTCGCAGGCCCGCGCTCATTCCACTGAGCTACGCCAACCAGGGCTAGTTCATCCCTTTCCATCTGAAGAGTCACAACTTTTAGCTCTGGGAAATTGCCTTTATTCAGTGATTTCTTCTCCTTTATCATTTCTTGTCTCTTGGAACCACTGTTTGATGTCAGATGTCGGACTTTCTGGACTGATTGCTTATGCTTCTTATCTCCCCCCCACACACATTTTACATTTCTTAGTTATTTTATTGTTTTCTGGGAATTTTCTTCCTTTAATTTTTAAAATTTATTGATTGACTTTGAGAGAGAGAGAGAGAGAGAGAGAGAAGCATCGGTTTGTTGTTTCACTTATTTGTGAATTCATTGGTTGATTCTCTTATGTGCCCTGACCAGGGATCGAACCAGCAACCTTGGTGCGTGGGGATGATGCTCTAACTGAGCCACTGGGTCAAGACTGTGAATTTTCTTGAACTTTATTTTCTAATCCTTCTATT
>NW_028094265.1:0-1124 GCF_014824575.4 Sturnira hondurensis
TTCAGTTCAGAAATTGTATTCTTCAGTTCCTCTTGGCCTTTACTGATAGTTTATATTTCCTTTTTCATGTTGGTATAGTTTGCAGAGTTCATTGTAGCTCCCCTGTAGTTTCTGGTAGCTTCTTGTAAGCACTTTGAATTTCCTGATAACCAGTGCTTTCAATTCCATATCTGATAGTTCGCTTGCCTCTATTTCATGTAATATTCTTTCTGAGACTTCCTCCTTTTCTTTCATTTGGGGATTTTTTTCTTTGTCTTCCCATTGGTTGTGTTGCTCTTCTTGTTGGCCTCAGCTTCTTTAAGTGATCTGTTCTGGTTCCCTGGGTTTATGGTGTGAACTTCTGTGGTAGAATGCCTGTGAAATTCAGTGGTGCAGTCTCCTGTAGGTATCTTGGTGTTCTCTGCTTCCACCTACTCCTCTTGTTGGTTTCCAGCTGGTCAAATATTTTCTTCTGGTCTCACTAGCTGCAGCATCCTGGGGAGCTATTAGTGTGGCCTTTCTCTCACCTCGGTTATCTCAGCTGGTCTCGCCAGTGCCCTCCCAAGATCCAGACTGGCGCCAATCTCCTGTTCCCCACTGAGAGCAGGTTTTTCCCCAGGCTTCCCAGCCCTGTCCTGGCTTGAGACTATGCACTGCCAGCCAGGCTTTCCTGGTCTCGCAGGCTTGGGCTTGGACCTTTCCCAGTGCTGTGGCTGAACACACAGGGCAACTAACAATTCTTCCAAGCCGGCAGCCACAGCCTGACTCCCCGTGCTTCTCAGTCTACCCCTGGCTGGATAGGAATGGAGCTGGCAAATGTCACTCTTCCAGGAGTACTGCCAGTACCCTGCAGCTCTCCAAGATTGTGGGAACACAGAGTGACTCAGTTCCCCAAGCCGGCAACCACAGCCTGACTCCACAAGCAAATACCTAAGGAAAATACCTAAGGCAAACACCTTAGGCAAATACCTAAGGCCCCACCCCTAGGAATGCACCAGGTACAAAGAGACAGAGAAATACACCCAAAACAAGAGAACCCATCAACATTCCAGCACGAGGTGACTGGCTGGTATGGCTCATGGAATGAACTGCTAGCCTGTCAAGCTAAGAGTGTCTGGTTACATTCCAGGTTAGGGCTCATGTCT
>NW_028094266.1:0-2817 GCF_014824575.4 Sturnira hondurensis
GTACCTCGGGCAGTGGGAGCCACTGGAGCTGGGCGACTAGGGTTGGAGCTTTGCTGGGGCACCTGTAAGGCGTGAACCTCGAGCTCTTTTCCATGGTGGGGTGCTCTTTGGTCCCACGAGGGCAGGTACTGGACTGGGAATGTCGATGCAGTCAAGGCTCATGGTCTAAGAACAGCAGAAGACACTTTCAGGGCAGGGACACCTTGCAGATCTGCCCTGGAACCGCCCTGCCTCAGCATCACTCCTGGGCCCCTCTGGGAGAGGCTGTCTCGCGAGACCAACATCGTCGTTAACTCCCCAGGGTCCCCAGCATCTGTGGCCAAGCCTGCTGAGGCTGGAGACAGAAAGCTGACAGCGTTTCCACCTTCTCCAAGATTGGGGGGCCAGTTGGCTCCAAGTTTATCTAGGGTGCAGTTTCTACTCTGTGAGTGAGTGGCCTTGGGGGTGGCAGCATCCACCACTCAGGCCACTCAGGGGGTGTCAGTGCACTAACGAGTTTACCACTGACCTTGGAACGTTAGCTAACCCTCCCAGGGCACCCGGACCTCGGCCACTAGGCATATTTCACTGTTCAAGTAACAGTTAACGCCCCTTATGAATCACAAACTAGCGTCTCATGCTGAAGCTGAACTTTGTGGAGGACTTTTTCTCCCAACAAAAGCTGAGTGAGAATTTTCTCGAGTGCATTTCCTATTTTGGAAAGCGATCAGGTGGCCAGGATGCCATGGAGTATGCTCAGGTAATTCATTAGCAGGCACCCTGGGGCCGGAAGGAGGACGTGTCCCTTTCCCACTGAGTGAGAAGCCACTTCCCTGTCTCGGTGACTTGGTAAATGACCGATTTTACTGGCCCACTTCCTAGATGGAGAAACTGCCGTCCAGACCCAGGAAGCGGTCAAATCCACAGCATGAGTCATGTATTAAATAAAACAGAACCTGATTCTCATGAAGCACAGTTTCCAGAAACAAGCAAGACACGTGTAGAGCGGGGCCTGAGGGGAGAGGCTAAGGCAGAAGTGGGTGCTGGGCTCCAGACATCTGCCCGAAAGCCTCCTTCTCATTTTTATCTCTCTTCCTTCCCTTTCCAGAAAGATCTGCTTTCTCACCCGGGACCAGTTCTCACACAGTGACAGACGCAAAGTGGTTTGCATGTCTGGGGAGAACACTGAGGGTTCTGGGGGTTCATCCCGTCCCAGGCGGGGTGCCGAGGTGTCCAACACATGGCCAGCTGGCCAGCGTTTCCATTCTGGGGCCTGCACCATGATCTGACCCAAACGAGCCCTCCACTGTGACTCAGCTGGCGACCGCAGGCTTTGGAGGGGCACGTCTGCCGACACGGGGCAGGTGGCAGGTGTCTGGACCCCCAGCTGTCACCCCTCGTCCCCCAGGCTGGCTCCTGGCAGCGATGCAGCATCTACTGAGCCGTTGCTACAACAGCCGTGCATGTCATTTTCCCAAGAAAGAAAATATCTCCTTGCTCTTAAGCTAAATCTTCCTGAACAAAAGAAAAAACGCCCTCTGGGCCAGTATGAGATTTTTTTTTATTTTGCATCTCCCCACTAGTTTACTCTGAGGACGCCCATGAATAGGATGTCCCAGACCTATTAATTTGTGTAACACACATTTCCCTGAGCACCTGGGGACCGAGAGGACACAGCATGAGTCAAACACAGCCCAGACCAGAGCCTCGAGGAGCACATTGTGTACAAAGGAAGTTACAAACACAAATTGTAAAGCAAGACATAAAGATCCAGACCGAGGGTGGCTGGAGTCAAAAGAATCCGCCATGGGTTCTCCTTGGGAGAGTTTGGGAAGGGGTGGGCAGAGATGGCCACTCCACGGGTGGTGGAGGGCCAGCCTGATGTGTGTGTCAGGTGGACACAGTGTCAGAGGGTCAGGCTTGGGGAGCAGGAGGTGCAAGTCCACACCCATCCGCGGGGTTTCCACACCTCAACCAGGTGCACAGGCTATGAGGCACAACTGTCATCACAGGCTGTGGTCTGTGACTCAGGCCTCCACTGGTCCTCTGTTCTGACACACGGCACAAGGTTAGGCTCGACTCTTCCTGGCCCAGAGCCTCTGAAAGGAGACCCAGTGAAATTAAAGGCATTTTCTTGGATCACGGCTCTTCTCTGGGTTGGTGCCCGTGTAAGCGTAGGCTGCAGCAGCGTCCAGCCTGGCTCCCAGGGGCCGGGAGGCACAGTCCCCACCTCTCTGCAGAGACAGCTCTGGGGGTGGGGACTTGCCAGTCACAGGACCTAGGAGCCCGGCATCAATGCCGCACGCACATCCCAAAGTCATCAAGTCTTAGAATACTGATGAAACTTGCAAGACTAAGGAGTACACCACAGGCTTTGGGACGGGTGATGGGTGGGGAAGAACTTCCCAAAATCAGAGGTAAGAATGCTGCTTTTGATGGGGGAGGGGGGGGAGGGGAGTCAGTGATTGAAGTTCAGTCTTTAAACTCTTATCTTCTTAAGAAAATGCGTACCCACCCAAGGAGGTTGGCCTCCTTGCTTAAAGCACTATATATTTAGGCTGAAGGGGCAGAGGGACTAGAACGCGCTCCCACCAGCATTCCTGGGGCCAGGTTGTCACATTGGTTCACAGCCATGAGGTCTTCATGACTGCACTGGACCAGCTTCACTCACACGGGACTGCTTTTTTTTAATCCTCACTGAAGGATATGCTTATTGATTTTAGAGAGAGAAGAAGGGAGGGGGGAGATAGAGAGAGAGAGAGAGAGACCTCAATTGGTTGCCTCCCGTACACATCCTGACTGGGATTCGAACCTACAACCTTTTGGTGTAGAAGACGA
>NW_028094267.1:0-641 GCF_014824575.4 Sturnira hondurensis
CACAAATCCAGGAAACACAGAGAGTCCCAATCAAAAGGAACCTAAGGAGGCCTACTTCAAGACACATCATCATTAAAATGGCAAAATTCCAAGACAAAGAGAGACTCTTAAAGGCAGCAAGGGAGAAAAAGGAAATAGCATACAAGGGGGCCCCAATAAGGTTAGCTGCTGACTTCTCAATGGAAATGCTCCAAGCAAGAAGAGAATGGCAAGAAATATTCCAAGTAATGAGAACCAGAGGCCTGCAACCAAGGTTACTTTACCCAGCAAGGCTCTCAATCAAGATAGAAGGGCAAATAAAGAGCGTCCAAGACCAAAGAAGTCTAAAATAATACACCTCCAAAAGACCAGCTCCGCAAGAGATGCTAAAGGGACTGCTTTAAGGAAAGGAAGGAAAAGAGAGGGAGAGAGAGAGAGAAGAACCCAGGTATGAAAAAAATGGCAATGAATAAGTACCTTTTAATAATAACCTTAAATGTAAATGGATTAAATGCACCAATTAAAAGACATAGAATAGCTGAATGGATAAGAAAGCATGACCTACACATATGCTGCCTACAAGAGACACACCTCAGGACAAAAGACTATCACAGACTAAAAGTGAAAGGCTGGAAACAAATTTTCCAAGCAAACACACAGGG
>NW_028094268.1:0-730 GCF_014824575.4 Sturnira hondurensis
CAAGTGGTGAAAGAGAAATACCATGTGATCTCACCTATAAGTGGAACCTAATCAACAAAACAAAGAAAGCAAACAAGAAAGCAAAAGACAACCAAAGACATTGAAATTAAGAACAATCTGACAGTAACCAGAGAGGAGGAGGGAGAGGGATAATAGGGGATAATGGGGTGGGGGGCACCAAGGAACATGTATGAAGGACATAAGGACAAATCCAAAGGTGGTGGGTTTGACGGTGGGAGATGGGGACGGATGGGGCGGCGGGGAGCATAGTGGGGTGAAAATAGAGACAACTGTACTTTAAAAAAGGTAAAAACGCAACCAAAACGCAAAAATACATTTTTGCAGTGTGTCGTGTAGGTGCTGTGACTGATTGAATGTATCAGAAGTGGTTTGCAAAGTTTTCTTTTTGGATGTTGCTCCTTGGTCGGGCAGACCAGCTGAGGTTGATAGCGATCAAACGAGACACTGAGAATAATCAATGTTATGCCATGCAGGAGACAGCCCACATCCTCAAAATACCGATTATAGTTAACAGTGAAAAAGAAAAACCTGTTTTTTATTTTATGAAAACATTAAATGGAATTTTTAGCCCATCCAAAAGGTAAAATGGTTGTCATTAGGGGAGCAAATTTTCCCCCATGGAAATGAGAGGGAAATATCAGTAAAGAAATAAATGGTTAAGTGGAAGTAAAGGTAAAATTTCTTTGGTGGCTCATGTTGATATCTAAGT
>NW_028094269.1:0-600 GCF_014824575.4 Sturnira hondurensis
TGTGGTTAGAAAGAAAGATACATTTCCTTACTTTGATGTCTTTTACACTCATCATTTGCTCATGTGGGAACCTGGCGCTTCCTGTCTTGCCCTGAATCTGTGGTTAGAGGCACCCAGGGGTCTTTCCTGGGAACCAATTGAAAGGGGCTGGAGCAAGGAAATAGCTGGGTGTCCTGCTGTTTCTGCCACCCCTGCCATTATTGGGGGGAAGCTTGTCACTGTTGGGGGATGGTAAGGAAACTGTACCTTTGAAAGTAGCACTGTGATGCTGAGTTCCTGGTACGTTTGTCAGCTGACAATCACCCAAAGGGGAGAATTGTCCAGACAGAAGCTCTGTGGTCAGGACTTGGATCATTTCCAAAACACTCAGTTGTGTTCTCTCGGCAGGAGTCGCAACAGCAGAGCCAGGATCCAGCACCCATGCTCCATACACCAGGGCGCATGCAGATGACTTAGACGCCCCTCCTGCCTCCCTCTGAGGCCCTGCTTCTGCTTCCTAGAGGGCAGACCTCTGGCCTTGACCTTGGCATCTTCCTGGCCCCTGAGAAAGGGCCCCTGAGTCACATTCTCTGGCCTGAGCCTTGAGGGAGGCACCCTGGG
>NW_028094270.1:0-105468 GCF_014824575.4 Sturnira hondurensis
AAAAATTTAAAAAAAAAAAAAAAAAAAAAAAGAAAGTGGTTTGGGCAAAGGGTGGTAGTGAAAATAAGTGGATATCAGCTGGAGGCTCCTGGAAAATGTTTTAATTTCCTAGTGAAAACAGACAGACCATGCTGAAGTGGTCTTTCCCTTTTAATCTTCTTCATGGTTGTGACAACTTGAATTGTAGCAGCCATCTTTGGTCACAAAACACCCTGAGACATAGGCTAGGGGTATTGTTGATCTCCTGAACTAGGAGGAACAGTGACTGCCCATCTCTAGATTTCTTGTTTTGTGAATAAACAGACCTCTGTTGCTTGTAGCTAAATGCAGCCTCGAATCCTGTGACACCTGCCCTCTCCTGAAGCTCTTCACTGGGACCCCAGTGGCCTGAAAGGCCAGACTCCAAGCTGTTTGCAGGCTGCTCCAAAGAAACAAAAGGCCCCTGTGTAACTGCAGGAGAAAAAGGGATCTGAAACAGGTTCTCTCTTAATCCCCCTTCATCTGGGCTAATCTCCAAATGAACAAAGTAATAATTCAAATTAAGAACCTGGCTCATTCAAAGGGCTGAATAAGTGGCTGGAAACAATTCCCCAAACTGTGGTTTCTACCGAATAATTGAAATTATGCAAGGCATGGAAATTTTTCAACAAATATAATATGTCTGAAAATCTATTAAAGATCTTTCTGCAAAAATCATTTGAAAAAGCCCAGCTCAGCAATAAAAATAAATTACATTTCTGTTCTTGCTGTTGCTCCCTTTGGGAAGGAGCACATTACCATCCACTTCATGGACAAATGGAACCAGTGCATTTTGGAATAATAACTCTCCAGGTCCTAACCATGAGGTTTAGAACATTAGATGATGATTCTGCATTGAAAAGGAAATAGGAAAAAATCCCCCAACTTAATGTTGCTCAGAGAGTATGAGGGGGGTACTCCCCCAAACTGGAATTTATTTTAAAAATTGTGTATTTATTCTTCCATGTTTAAACTTCAGTCACCTTCAAAGTGCTCTCCATTCGATGCAGTACACCTATTGAGAAGTTTTTTCCACTGCTCAAAAGAGTTTTTGAACTCATTGATTTTTGATACCTTTCGGTGCTTCTGCTGTTTTTTTTTCTTTTTCTTTTCTTTCCTTTCTTGTTTTGGTTTTATCTCTTTTACACTGGCAAAATGTTTCTCTTTGGGGATTTTTTTTCATCCAGGGAAACACAATTGCTTAGGGTAAGATCAAGTGAATGGGGGTGGGGTGGGGCATAGGGGTCAGGTTGGTTTTTGTAAAAAACTACTGAACGCTCAGTAAGGTGTGAGCAGATGTGCTTGTAAATCACTCTTTGTGAAATGGGCAAACATGTTGAGTCTTCAAAAAAAAATTCACTGAAGCTGAATGCAGGCTCTCACAACAATGCCAGTTGGTACCCTGATAGAGATGGGTTCCTAGAACACTCATTTAGCAGGGGAACCCTGTACTACAAGGAGCCTGCCTTCCAGAAGATACTTTCATTTTTTTGTTCCTTCTTGTATATATGCTGGTTTGTCTCATCCATGGGCTTTGGGAATCTGAATTTTCCACCTGTAACTTGATGTGAGAGCGATTTCTCGCAAGTTCCCCCAGGTGCCACAGGTGAGAGTGAATATGGCCGGTACATAATGTGATCTGCTTGGGGAGGAGAAGTGAGCAGTGGCCAGTTTCTCTGGGGAAAAAGGCCAGCAGCGGCCAGTTCCTAGAGCAGAAAAAGGCCTTGAGCTCCCTCTTCCAGGGCCTTTTGTTGGGTTGTAATACATAGGAATACAGGGTGGTAAGGATCAAACAGTAGATAACATTTCAAAGAAATCTTAGGGCTTAGTCCGAGTCAGAGTTTGTCAGGAACAGAATTTTAGGGTTTCCTGCTCGAACCCTTAACATATGAATGAAAGCACTCTTAGCAGAGCAGATTTCACAGGTTTATCAGCAAGTCTTTGTGATGGCAGATTTTCCCCCAGGACACCCTCTAGCAAGGCAAGGAGCTGCACCCCTCCCCAACAGGTATTCAGGCTTAAGGGGATTAGAGCCAGGAAGTGCTTCTCCCAGAGAACATGGGGACTCAGGCTTTGACAAAGCCAGGGGGCAAGAGTCCATTGCTCCCTCTTTGTTGCAGCCCCCCACCCAGTCCTTCCATGAAGGCCTCCCAAGTGATCGAGTCTGGCTTAGGTTGCCCCCTGCTGTGAGGGGTCTTACCCGTCATTGACTTCTGACCAAGCTTTGGGGGCAGGGAGAGGAAACTGAGGCAGCGTTTGCTACCAGAGACAAGCTTTGTCTCCTGCAGCTTGAATTCCAGAGATCATCCCTCACCCTTAGCCACAAGGGGTCGAGATACAATTTCTAAAACCAGGCAGAGTGGTCTGCAACAACTTGAGTGATAGACAATTTTATTCTGAGGTTCTGAAATTTGTTAGGGCCATTTGGACCTGCCCTATGGGGATCATAGCTCACTAAAATGAGCTATGGTTTTCATGGTTTTAAGCTCACTAAAACCTCTTATTTCTATTTTCATTCTATCCTGAGCAGAAGAGAAAGTTCCTCCAAAAGACAAGCTGGAAAGTTTGACCAGGGAAATGTAATTTCTGAACTATGACTTTAAAGTCCTTCTGAGTAATTTCTTTCCAGTATGATGCAGTTTTGCAAATTGGATTTGGAAGTTGGTTTGGAGTTTGTGGTTCTATCAGCCTATCTATATTGATTTAAAAGCAGTTTACCTCTTTAAATAAAGACTGCACAATTTAAAGTCACAATACTGTTGATCCTGTTTCTTCTTTTTCAAGTCATTGCTTTTTTTGTAGCTCTGTTGATCCTGTTTCTTCTTTTTCAAGTCATTGCTTTTTTTGTAGCTCAAGGTGCTGCTCTGGGTCTTGCTAACTGCTTTGGGTAACAGGATCTGTGGATTCTTCTCTCAGGTGGGCATCAACACTCAGGTTGCATACTTATGCTGGGATTCACCTCCACATAGATTCATTCCCCAGGAAACTTGGAATGGATGGAGACACAACCTCTTTTTGCACTCAGTCCAGACCTCCTCTCCATTGGGAACTATCATAGCTATGATTCCATTGCTCAAAAGAAGCCATTGCCTGTGGATACCAATTTAGGGAAAAAATTAATTGCCCCCATCAGTTGACTGCTGCACTGGAGGCAGCTCCTGGGGTCTGACTTGATGACTGGTGGTTGAAGTTCAAATGTAGGATTGGTGCAACATCAAAAGCTGCTTCTTCAAAACACAAAGTAAACTTCGACTAATAGTCCCTGCTTTCATCCTGTAAGTAAGGGAAGTGGATATAGCTAAACAAGACCTAAGCTCTTGCTGGGAGTTGGAGCAAGAGAATGAAGAAAGGTGGAGGTGGTTTTTTTTTTCCCTCCCATGGTGAAAGAAAGTTTACCAAATATTAGAAAGAGTGCTTTGGTAATAGAGTTTTGAGTATTTTCTGTGTGCTAGACACAGGACCAAGCACATCAAGAAAATCATATGTTTTAATTTGTTTAATCCTCAACAACCTCCCTCCTTGTGGCGGAGTTACTCACCCCACCCTGCCATGATGGAGTTAGTCTTATCATCCCCCCCCCCCCCCCAGTTTACAGATGAGGAAACAGGTGCTCCTCTAAAGTTAGGTAACTCACCCAGGGTGACAGACAACAAAAAATACAGTGCAGCCCTCCAAGGCCACACTTTTAAGCTTCACAGCATTGCTTTAATGGTGGCCCTGTTGGCTTCTCTGATGATCAAGGTATGTAGAACTTGCAGAAACCTGAAATTTTCTCTCTAATCCAGGTATGAACACCCGCTCCCTCTACTTCTCTCCTTGCCTTGGTCCCAAACCACTATTCTCTAGAGAGCGTCTTTGAAGGGTGGTGATGGCAGTGGCAGTGGTTACCCTGAGTAGGGATGTTGGCTCAGTAGCTTTTGATCTATTTGTAGGTGGGTGATAGCATGGGCACACACTCAGACCAGCAACCATGCCTCACTGGTTCCTCCCATCTCAGAGGCAACCTAAACTATGATTTCACCTCTGGTCCTAATTGCATCTGGCAATTCCATTGTGTGTTTAGTTTCCTGATGTGTACAGAGAGGTTGCCAGTAGACCCATCAATCAAAAGCAACGTGGAAGCAGTGAGAGAACCCACTGAGGGTTATAGGGACCATCTGATAATACCTTGCTTCATGAGACCAGGTCACACAGGTGGTCAGGCTGCGGACTGGGAGCCTAACTGGGACTGTGGTGGTCCCTGGGCCCTGGGGAAGCTTCCCTGTCTGTGATATCTGTGATATCTGCTTTTTAAATTTAAGGTTTCTTATCTTATCCTAAAAATGGTTAAAAGAGAGAAATTCTTTTATGTTTATAGAAAGATAAAGATTTTTGAAATCAGAAAATCTCTAAGAAATGTAACTATATCATATATGTAAACTATGTGTGTAGTTTGAAAAATGAATGTTTGTTTTAAATTACTTATGGTAATGACTGTGGGATGTCAAGGTCTTTTTATTGCTTTTAGTGCTTTATGTTTTAATTTGGGCCTAGTTAAAACATAACTACTCTTGAGATAATAACTGTGTATTGGCTTTTTACCACTGTGTAACAAATCACACACATTTAGTGACTTAATACTCAGGTTATTAAGCTTCTGATTTTGAGCAAGGCACTTCATTTCTGAACATGATATTTCTCTGTAATGTGCAGTGGTTGAAATGAAAGTGTTTCTAATGGTTTTTTATCAGTTTAGACATTCTGAAACTTGGTTACAAACTCTCGAAAGACTCTAGTTTTACAGATATTTGACATTATTTACAAGGAAGAGTCATGAAAGGAAAGAGAACAGCTCATTAAAATGGAACCCTATTGAATGTGCACTACTGATGAAGCCCTGAGGGCTACCTGAGTGTGGGGAGGGTAGCTTTGAAGGAGTGATTTATGTCAGAGAGGCAGGACAAGGGCAACCAGACCTGTTTCAGAAGTTAATGTACTCAAGCAGTCATACCTCCAGCATTAGGATAGACCTCCCAACCACACAATGGGGGTTCAAAAATCAGAATAAAAATTGAACAGTAACAAGATTTTTATTTTGGGGAGCAAAGCAGGTATGGCAGACACTAGTGCTGTTCACGCATGCATTCTGCCTTCCTTCCTTTGACCAGGGGGTCCGTCCTGTTGGCATCTCTGGGCCATGCTGGAAGAAGAAGAGTTGTCTTTGGCTACACATTAAATGCATTGCAGCATGTAATCACACAAAACCCCACCTCTTAATGTTTTAAGTAAATTTATGATTTTGTGTTGGGTTGCATTCATAGCCATCCTGGTCTACATGTGACCTGTGGGCCACAAATTGGATACCTCTGCTAGGCAAACAGTAAAATTGTACTTCCCCAGACTCTGAAGGTGGACATTCCATGCAAATTTTTTTGTCCATGAAATGAGAATGAAAGCAGTGTAGGCCACTTGGGGTGGAAGTGCTTAAGAACTGGTGTGTGGTTCTCTGCCCTCTCTTGGTCTCCTGCAGTACTAGTGAAGGTAGACGGTGATGCAGGGGTGACACAGGGGTGCAGCGCCAAAGACAGCTCCCTGAAAGGTTGACAGAACTTGCAGGATAGTTGGCATGACTGAGAAATAAGCCCTTGTTTTTTAAGTGTTTAAGGTATTGGGGTTAATTACTGTAGAGTAACCTAATATAATGCGACTAATAAAGAAACAGAACACAAAATTTGGTAAGTGGCAGAGATTGTGATCCAGAGAAATATCACTGTACTGTCAGGAAGAAAAACAGCATAGATAATCCAAATTCCAGGATGAACTATTTTGATTTTTCTTTTTCGGCTTCCTCCCAGGCTTGAGGGAGTCGGTGAAGTGTTAAAAAGCAGATAGCAGGGATCTGAAAGAGATGAAGAATTAGTCTGAATTGATCTGCCAACCTCTGGCCAACTGAGAGTTGGCTGAACTTGCAAGTTGTGTTTTCTATGGATATACTTCTTACACTATTGTCTACAGTCTTCTGGCTCTTCAGCTTCAGCTCTGATGGGCTGCCTATATAAAAAAGCATTGGAATTCTGTCTTTCAACTAAATAACTTGGGGTTCTCTTGAACTCTCATTATGTTTGGGCTGATTTATTTTGGCTGTTTTCTCTAAAAACTTTCCTTGCTGCTTCTGACTCAGATCAATTTCTTGGAATTTCTTTTAAGTGAACCCTTTGCTCCCTGTCTTTCTTTTCTTCCTCCAGAGGAGAATCTATTACAAGCCAAGCATCAATCCCAAAATTGAAAATTTAGGACTTTCCCTATGGAAATTGACCTCCATTGGTCTTGTCAATAGTTCTCATTCTATGAGATAGTTATCCTCAGACCCCAGAAGAGATGACATAAAGTTCAGGATCAGATAGAAGTTCACAAAAAATGTTTATCCCCCCAATTGTTTGCTTGTTTACTTTTATATCAAGTTCTAGGTGAACTTGTTTTCTTTCTTTTAAAAAAATTAATTTCTGTATCAGTAATATACTTATGTGATTCAAAATTACAAAGGTGTAGGTGGGTATGCAGTAAAAGTTCTCATTCCCACTTCCCCATCTTAGTCACTCTCCTATAGGATTAATATCTTACATACCTTTGCAGGAATAGATTATGTATAAATAAGGGCATCTTATATAACTCTCATTTCTCTCTTTTATATAATTGGTAACATTCTATACTATTACTCTCTTCACTTTTCTTCCTTAATAGTATATCTATCTAGTAAATCTTTTTTTTACATAATAAAAAGCTTCCTTATTTAAAAAATTCTTTCTTATCTTAAATATTCTTTAAAAAATTTAAGCTCATTTAACAAAATTCTGTATCTATGGGCATTGAGGTTGTTTTTAATTTCTACTTTAAAATATTTTATTTACTTTTAGAGAGAGAGGAAGAGAGGGAGAAAGAGAGAAATATTGATGGGTGCTTCATGGACCTGCCCTACGGGGATCATAGCTCACTAGAACCCCTTATTTCTACTTTCTCCAGAGGGAGAAAGAGAGAAATATTGATGGGTGCTTCGAGCATGCCTTCAACCAGGGACTTGGCCTTCAACCCAGGCAAGTGCCTTGACAAGGAATCAAAATGGCAATCTTTTAGTTTGCAGGCCAGTACCCAGCCCACTGAGGCACACTAGTCAGGGTTTCATCTTTTTCTCTTATAAACCATGCTACAATAAATAACTTTGATCTTAAGTCGTTTCACATCTGTGTGAATATATTCATAAAAATAATTTCTAGAAGTAGAATTGCTGGATTAGTGCATTAGTTGAATAATTAGTTCAAAGCATAGCTGAGTGAGACTTCACTGGGCTCAAAAATATACACAAACCTTAGCCATCAGAGCCTATCATATATAATTGTTCATAACTTCAAAGTGTTATTACATCATATGTTTATCAAGTATTTATTTTGTGCCTATTGTGTGCCCCAAACCATGTACGCACTAGAGATAGAGCAATGAATAAAATACAATAAGTAAAATACATAAGAACGATGTTTCCTTAACAACCTGTGAAACAAGAAGGGCAGTGTGGTGGTTAATTTTATGTGTCAACTTGACTGAACTATGGTGAGAAGTTGTTTGGTTAAACACTAGTTTAGATGTCCATGTAAAAGTATTTTTTGGTATGATTAACATTTACCATCAGTTGAGTTTTTTAAAAACAATCCTCACCCAAGGAATATGTTTATTGATTTGAGAGAGAGAGAGGGAGGGGAGAGAGACAGAGAGAGGGAGAGAGAGAAACATGGATGTGAGAGAGACACATTGATTGGTTGTTCATCCTGCATATGCGTCAACTGGAGATCCAACCTGTAACCTAAGTATGTGCCCTGAATAGGAGTCAGACTCACAGCCTTTTGGTGTATGGGATGATATGTCAACCAGCTGAGTCACCTGACCATCACATACCATCAGTTGACTTTAAGTAAAGCAGATGACCATCCATAATGTGAGCGAGCCTCAGCTAATCAGTTGAAGGCCTTAATAACAGACTGAGGTTTCCTGAAAAAGAAGGAATCCTCTCAAGATTGCAACATAAAATCCCTGCCTGAGTTTCTAGTTTGCTGCCATGCAAAATTCAGACTCAACAATGTAATATCAATTTTTACCTGAATTTCAAGCTTTCTGGCCTGCCATACAAATTTTAGGCTTGCTAGTTCCACAGTCAAGTGAGCCAATTATTAAAAATAAATCTCTCTCCCTATATATTCTGATTCAGTTTCTTGGGAGATTCCTGAATAATACAGGCAGGAATGATGATTTCCACCCCAAAAATGAAGAAGCAGAGGTTGAGAGGGTCCACGTCACCTAGAGCCCAGACTCTATGACCACAGTTTTTTCTAGCGTCTTGC
The DNA here is from genome assembly GCF_014824575.4 of Sturnira hondurensis. Taxonomy (NCBI): domain Eukaryota; kingdom Metazoa; phylum Chordata; class Mammalia; order Chiroptera; family Phyllostomidae; genus Sturnira; species Sturnira hondurensis. Next base: position 8,385 of record NW_028094270.1, read on the forward strand.
AATTTTACTCAAACTAAAGATAAGGTGTAAGCAGTGGCAATTCCATTATAGAATATTGAACACACCCCTCAAGGAGCTTACTCTCTCTATGGACCTTGCTCCTGGGAAGCCATGGGCTCTAGTGTGAGATCTCCCTTGCTACCACTCATGGGATTTGAGACGTCATTATGACACATGGCAGCCAATCTGTGGAATGGTGACTGACCAATGACATGGCCTATACTAGAAAGCTAACCTGAACTGATGACATTTGTGCAGAGATCTCTGCACAAATAGTTGTGCAGTGCTGCGCAGCCAGGGCATTAAACAGTGGAAGCAGAGGCTGATGGGCTGTGATAAAGGGAGAAACAGGGAAGGCCACGAGAGGAACCATGCAAGGTGAAGTTGTAAGAGGATAGAACACTAAAGAAGAGTAGAGAATATTTAGCAGAGAGAAGAGAAGCAAATCTGCAGTGAGAGACTGGGCAATGGATCGTCCCTAAAGCTGTCTCAGATTCTCATCTCACGGTGTTACAGTTCCACACACATTCTTAAAGTGAATCCACTTTGCCTTCATGAAACTCAAGTGAGCTTTCTTCAATTGGGTTTTACATTTGTTAAACAGGAGAACTTCATATAGACCTCCAAAGACAGATCTTGAATAGGCCAGTAGACTTGAGTCAGTTCTACTAAGAGTTCTAAGGCTGGAGACAGACTTATTTGGTGTAACTGAAGGTTGGGAAACTAAGCCCTTCTCATTTAACTAAGGTCCATTTCACATTTCACAGCTGGGTGGGAATTAGTGGCCATGACCACCGAGGTCACACCTGCTTTGCTGAGATCAAAGAATAGCAGTGACTTGCTAAAGGTCACATGGGGATCAGCATTAGGATTGGGAAGTTTTTCCACTCACCTTATCACCTCTTCAGCAATGCTTGTCACTTAGGCAGGATAGGCAGGTCTACTTTCTTGATTACTCAAATTCTTTTTATCTCTCACTCTCCTTCTATGCCCTTTGGGTGTTTCTTGGTGTTTTTGGAATTGTATGCAATTATCCTTTTAGAATCTCAAAAAATTTCAACCCCAAGGAAATATAGGCCCATTTAATGTGTAACAGAAAAATGACAATTTCTTTAGAAAATGAAAGGAAGAAGACCCTTCATAATCTCTGAGAACTAAATAGAATATATCTAAGTGCTAGTTTGGGGATTCCACCTAAACCTTGTGACTTGGATACAGATATATCTTTCAATAAGTATGGAAACTCCAATTGTTGGGCAAGGACTGGGTAAGCTGCTTTTAAATTTTAAGTATGGACAATTTCTCTGAAAACAATTGGTTTGATCTTTACAACAGAGAAGATAAAAACGTTAGTGTCCTACAGAAAATTGAAACTAACTTTTTTTCTTATTTATACATGTAGCTTGGCAGCCTAGAATTTCACCACAGTAAGGACCTAGGTCCCTGTTTTCTTATTGCTCTACCATCTTCAGCACACAACTTTACCTCTTGGTCAATAAGGCTGCTCTAGCTCCTTCCATCACGCACTTATTTCAGCCAGCAGAGAGTGGAAAAGGAGGAAAGAAGGCAGGCTTTCTTTCTTCATGTACCATCCTGAGTATGCACACAGCATTGCTATTCACATTTTATTGCCCACAACTTAGTCATGTCACACACTTATCTGCAAAGAAGACTGGGGAATATAACTTTTAGAGAGACAGCCAGGTCCTTAACTAAAAATCTTTTACTATGTAATAAAGGCAGAATAGATCTGGGGGAATAATTGTCAGCTGTGCCACAGGGCCCAAGGCATTGATTTCCTTCTTTCTTTTTCACATTTGAGAATGATCAGAAAGTTCAGAGAGTTATTGTTCACTTAATAAATATTGACTCTTTTTACATCTGTGCAAAAGCAGTGTTAGGTACTTTGGAAATACAAAGATGAGTAAGAACCACTGTCTGTTCTCAAGATGTTCACTCCTAGTTACTAAATCATGTACTCAGTAATTGAGAATAAAAATATGTGTATGATTAAAAGAAGTTCTGAAGTATTCTTTTCATGAATTACTATGTAGATAGTTTGATGTATTAGTTTTGCTACCATTATAACCTGAATAAATTATGAGACATCTCAAGATTCAGCTTGAATAGAGTGCTGTGTTCACGGAAGAAGGAAGGTAGCCAAAAGGTTATAAGGCAGCACAGCTAGAGAAGCTCCTGTTTCTCACATGATTTTCTGTGCCAGTGCACTGAGAATATACAAAAAAGCGTTGAATTACACATCTTCAACAGTTGAATTACACAGTATGTGAATCATTTTCAATATATTTTGTTGCCAAAATAAAAAGCCCTATATTGTTTGATCCTATATTGAATTACAAAACTTGGCAAGGCTGGCCCTGGCCTGTGTGGTGCAGGTGGTTGGTCATTGTCCTGAAAACAGAAAGGTTGCAGTTTGATTCCTGGGCAGAGCACATACTGATCAATGTTTCTCTCTCATGTCAATATTTCTCTCCAAATCTTTCACCCCCCCCTCTGTAAAACACACATGTGTCAAGGGTGGTTAATCAGTGTAACAAAGACAAAAATATTTTACCAGTTTAAAAGGAAAGTTCATTCATCCTGTACTCCTGGATTGTTACAGCTTTCTTCCCCACTCTTTTATTCTCTGTTTGTTGATCTTGACCATAGCCCCAACAACCCAGGATTCCTGAGATGGGTGTGGCTTCACTGAGACACCGGATGGTTTATAGATAACATGCACTACTTCTGTAAGCTGCTAACACACTCGTGTACACCCAGGTAAACTGCCTTGTGTCAACCTCCCTGTTGCAGTGTCACATCTGCCTTTTCTTTCAGCGGCACTTACACTGAGATATAATCCATATGCCACACAATTAATCCACTTAAAGTGTGTAATTCAATGCTTTACAATACATAAGGATGAGAGTTTTGCAACTATCACCACAATCAATTTTAAAATATTTTTGTCACCCCTCAAAGAAACCCTGTACTCATTAGCTGTCACTCCCCCTAGCTCTTATTTCTCCAGGCTCTGGCAATGACCAATCTACTTTCTATCTATAGGGACTTGCTCATTTGGGGCATTTCACATAACTGGAATCAGATTATATGTGGCCTTTTGTGATTGGTTTCTTTCACTTAGCACAATATTGGCAGGAGTCAACTATGTTGCAGTATTCAACAGTACTTCATTCCTTTTTATGGCCAATAGCATTCCATTGCATGTACATATGCATTTTGTTTATCCATTCATCCTTTCATAAACTACAGTGAGAGGATATAGTTCCTCCCTCCTTTATTTTCTCAAACTCAGTGCGAATTTTTTGCTAAGAAATGTATGATTCCACAAGTCATCAGAGAGGAAGCCCACAGCTGTTTCCTTCACTAGAGTCTGTTTATGCCCAGGTTGGAGGCCCACCCTGAACTGCATGTGTAAAAGCCTGCATAAAAGAGGAATTTAATGAACTAGATAAACTAACAAACAACACAGAACAAGAAGCATGGAAACATGGAACAGACTGACAGTGACCAGAAGGGGGGGGAGGGAGAGCGATAATTGTGGAAGGAAGGGGAGGGAGTACTCAAAGAACATGTATGATGACCCACGGGCATGGGCAACAGTGTGGGGACTGACTGTGGGAGCAGGGGTGAGATGGGTAGGGGAGGGCAAAGGGGGAAAATTGGAACATCTGCAATAGACTAAAAATAAAAAATAATAAAAAATAGCTAGCTGAGGCTTTGTTGAGAACATCAGACTTCTGAGTCAGATCCCTGGTCTAGAATTTTGGTTTTACCATTTACTCTCAAGCAGCGCTTAGCCTCTTTAAGCCTTAGTGGACTCATCTTCCAAATGGAATTTTACTAGTACCTGTCTCTGGCAGAGACTACCAGGCAGCCCTAATTTATCATTTTTACTTTTAAGGTGATAAAGCCCCATTTTTTGGCTAGGTGTATGGCTGCCCAGGATGGAGGCTGAACTTTCTAGCTCTTCTTAGCTAGGTATGGCTGTGTCTCTACTTGTTGGCAGTGCTATGCATTTAGCAGCTTCTAAGAGTCTTCTTTTAAAGACATCTGGCACATGCCCCTTTCTCATTTTAACTTTTTCTCTTCCTCCATCCTGCTCCCTGGAGCCGATGCTATAATCCTGGACCATAATAGTTACAAGGCCAAGAATAGCTATAAGATGGAATTTGGTTCCTGAAGTTGGAGGCTGTGAGTAACACAAACTTAGCAGGTTACATGGGGTTGGTTGAAGGGACCAGGGAGTAAGTGGGAATATATACATATCGAAGGCCAGCAAGCTGGTGAAGCTTGCTATTTGGTGACAAAACATTTAGTATAAACTGTTCCCTGGGTTCACTGGGAGGCAGAGCAGGGTCAATCTGAGTCCACAGGATTAGGGAACTGGTAGGAAAATTTCACTATGTGGTGTGTGTCGACAGTGTCTAGACACTGTTGCCGTAAGAGGGAGGAGCTCTGGCCAGGGTTAACAGCCTGTAGGCATTGACGGAGGGAGTATGGCTTTGCTGAATAGGACTCTCCCCATTTCCTGCTATCTAAGTTGACTGAAGGTCCAGTAACTGGGGACCTAGTAGGGCTGAAAATGCCAAGTACATCTGTCTTGAAAACTGAAGTGGTTCGTTTGTATTGTCTCTGAAAGGGCAGCTCTACCAGGACACGAAATTTTGGTGCAAACCTTTCTCAAGCATCCTCTGTTAAGAGTTTTCTGAATCACTATAAGCAAAGTAAAATAAGTTGACAAAGATCAGATAGGGGGTTGCCTTCTATCTAATGCCTACTGTTTCAGATGGCTTCAAGGTGGACACTATGAAGAAGAAGGGTGTGGGGCACAGAGGCCAGTGAGTATCAGACTAGAGCAGGGCTGGCACATTGCAGTCTGTCCGGCAAGTCTAAGCTGTTGCTTGCTTTTGTATTTTCCTGGCCTTAGACAGGTGAAAAATGTGTGGACGTTTGTTTCCTCTCAAATTCCGTAAGTACCTACATGATACTCTTGATTTTGCCTTTGGGCCCACTAAGCTCAAAATCTTTACTATCTAGCTTTTGTGTAGAAAAAGTTTGCCAACTTCTAAACTGGAGTCTTAAGCATCAAGGTTAGGTCTAGAGGAGATCTTGCATGCAGAGTGACTGCAGGGAAATAAATAGACTAGAAGCTTAGCGTATTTTTGAGAGAATTTGTTGCTTTAAGTAACTATAATATTCACCTGCAAAAGTCTATAGCCTGTCAATCTCTGAAGCCATCTCGCTGGTCCCAAATCTGCATCAGCAGGAAATTGGCTGTCAGCCTCCAAGGAGAACACACTCTACAAAGTCAACCTCAGTCTCCAAGGAGAGCACACCAGATCCCAGATGGGCCATCAATGAGCTGACTCTGCAGCTTTCGAAGGGGCCTTTGCAATCCTTGCCCTGTAGGATTTTATAAACTACAATGGGCCAGTGATTAATATGTTTCCCTAGTTCCCTTTCTCTAAAAGCCATCCCATTTGCCACTGATAAGTGTGACTCCATCATCCCATAGTGTGTGTGTGTGTGTGTGTGTGTGTGTCCTTTAGTAGATTGTTCACTTGTTTACAAGGAGTTATGCACATTTCTGATGACGTTGAGACCATGTGAATACATATCATATTTACATGATACTATGTATGAGTGGACAGAACTTGGAGGTAGTCTCTAATCTAGTCCCAAGAGACATGACCCTAAAACCTTGTTTTCATTTAGACATTGTATATATTTTTATGTTGCTTACATTTTATACAAAATATCTGTATAATTTTTGTGTTGAAAATAAAAGCAGTAAATTAAAAACAACTCTGCAGCACGTATTTGACTGTGGATTTATGAGCTCTCTTCAAACTTTGTAAACAACAGAAGATATAATTTTGAAATTTTAACCTACAAACCTCAGGGCTTCCACTCCAATTCATAATCACTCTTAGGAAATGGGTAAATTTTGGCATAGTACTACTGTGCTTCTAATGCCTTCAATTGTTTTTTTGTTTTGCTAAACCAGTATCTTAAATGTAACACAAAGGTGGGGTTTTTTTTAGGGACAAGTAGTTCTCATTAGTTAATTACACAATTATTATAATTGCATTTTAGTAAGGTTAGACAGAACAATCACACCATTCTAATGCTACCAACCTAACACAATTCTTAACATTGTGGTTACTCCAGTATAGTCTTTTTTAATATGAATTTTTAACAACTATACTTGTAATGAACAACAATTTTGTCTTTTTTAAAACTAAATATTATGTAAGAGAATCTTTCTCTGTGAAATTAAGCTTTTCACAGGTAGCCTCATGTTCTACCTCACAGAGATTTTTGTTCTGCATCCCTATTTCTGTTCCAGAGCAACGAACCACTCAGAATGTAGTGATCTAAAACAACCACCACCACTGTATCACCTCTCACGGTTTTGATGTGCCAGGGGTTTGGGAAAGGCTTGCCTACACGGCTTAGGGTCAAGCATTTGCCATCATATGGTAACTGGGTCTGGGACAGAGGGGACTGTGGTACCTGGGGGCTGGCTGGCATCTGATTTTCCTCACAGGTAGTTTAGTGTGGACTCTCCGCTTGGGCTAGTTTGGGCTTCCTCACACTACGGCAGCACCACGATGCTACATCTCCTTATATGGTGGTTTAGGACTACAATGAGAGTCATCTAGCAAGCCAGGCAGAAACTACAGTGTTTTCTATAACCTTCATGCAGTACCGCTTCAGCTGCACCCTATTGACTAATCAGTAGTCAAGGCAAGTCCAGGTTCAATGGTAAGAAATATGTTTCATTGGCAGAAGGATGAAAATATTTGAAGAGATATTTTTAAATTGCCACCATTCTACAACCAGTTTAGTTACTCTTTTGTTATTGGACATTTGTTTACTTCTGTTTTTTGCTACTAAAATGACATTGTGATAAACATTTTTTATGTATATAGCTTTTCCAATATTTTGTATGAAAGTAGAATACCAAGATAAACAATAGTCTTTCATATAGTTCCCTAACTATATTGTCAAGTAACTTTTCAGTAGGTCCATATCAATTTAAAATGTTATATGCAATAGGTGGCAATATTTTCCATGCATCATTACTGGCAATGTAAATTACTGTTAAACTTTTATTTTAACTTTATTTGCAAAATGTGTACTTTAAGTTTGTTTTTTTAAATATATTTATTGATTATACCATTACAGTTGTTCTATTCCCCCCTTCAATCCCCTCCACCCGCACCCTCCCTCCCCCACCATTCTCCCCCCCCCTTAGTTTATAACCACGTGTCTCAAGTTCTTTGGATTCTATATTTCCCCCACTATTCTCGCCCTCCCCCCTATCTATTTTCTACCTACCATCTATGCTATTTTCTGTGCCTTCTCCCCCCTTCTCCTCCTCCCACTCCCCTGTTTCTAACCCTCCATATGTTCTTCATTTCTATGGTTCCATTCCTGATCTAGCTGTCCTCTTGGTTTGCTTTTGTTTTAGGTGTGGTTGTTAATAACTGTGTGTTTGCTGTCCTTTCACTGTTAATATTTTTCATCTTCTTTTTCTTATATAAGTCCCTTTAGCATTTCATATAATAAGGGCTTGGTGCTGATGAACTCCTTGAACTTGACCTTATCTGAGAAGCACTTTATCTGTCCTTCCATTCTAAATGAAAGTTTTGCTGGATAAAGCAATCTTGGCTGTAGGTCTTTGGATTTCATGACTTGGAATACTTCTTTCCAGCCCCTTCTTGCCTGTAAGGTCTCTTTTGAGAAATCCGCTGACAGTCTGATGGGTACTCCTTTGTAGGTGACTGTCCCCTTATCCCTTGCTGCTTCTAGGATTCTCTCCTTCATTTTAGTCTTGGCTAATGTAATTATGATGTGCCTTGGTGTGTTCCTTCTTGGGTCCAACTTCTTTGGGACTCTCTGAGCTTCCTGGATTTCCTGGAAGTCTATTTCCTTTGCCAGACTGGGGAAGTTCTCCTTTATTATTTGTTCAAATAAGTTTTCCACTCGTGGCTGTTTCTTTCCCCCTTCTGGTACCCCTATAATCCGGATGTTGGAACATTTAAAGATGTCCTGGAGGTTCCTGAGCCTCTCCTCATTTTTTTGAATTCTCATTTCTTCATTCCTTTCTGGTGGGATGTTTTGTTCTTCCTTCTGGTCCATTCCATTGATTTGTGTCCCCGTTTCCTTTCCATCACTATTGGTTTCCTGTGCATCTCCCTTCATTTCAATTAGTTTAGCCTTCATATGTTCCTCTAATTTGTGACTTTGTTCCTCTAATTTGTGACTATAATCTACCAGTTCTGTGAGCATCCTGATAAATAGTGTCCTGAATTGTGCTTCTGAGAGGCAGGCAATTTCTCGGTCGCTTAGAGTTATTGGCTCTGGGACTTTGAGTTCTTCTTGCGCCATCTTTCAGGTTGTTCGTGCCTGTTCCACAGCAGGATCAGAGCCCTAAAATGTTCACTAGAACAGGGCAACTCAGTCGCTGGGTTGTGACGCTGTGTGTGGGGGCGGGGTCAAAGAGGGACTATGGCGTCCTGTCCGCAGCCTGCCGCCACGGCCCTCACCGGTGCTGCAGTTGCTCCGTCACCGGGCCCACGCGTTTCGTCCCACTGCACGCGAGTGTGCCACCGCTGTCAGCCCTCGCCCCCTGGGGCCTGCGTGGTCCATCTCACTGTGCACGAATGTGCGACCGAGGTCAGTCTGCCCCGCACCCCAATTGGTTCCGGGCTGCCTGCGCGCCTGGGTCGGGGGCCCTGTCCTGCCCGACCCTGCTCGCTGCTGGCTCCGCCCCTCTTACTGTCCCCGTTGAACGGTTAGATGTAGTCGGACTTCCGTATAATTCAATTTTCTGTCCTTTGGTTGTGTCTTTGTTTCTCCAAACCTTTGTTGTATTCAAACTTGGTTGGGGGAGAAGGCACAGTGTTTCCACCTATGCCTCCATCTTGGCGGAAGTCTCTTAAGTTTGTTTAATTTTCATTATATTTTATAATTGGCAAGGTTGTTTTTCATGTTTGTGAATATTACCATCTTATTATTTTCCTGGTTAATGTACTGGAGTCTTAATGTTTTTATTGAAAGCTATATGAACTTTTACATTCTAAAAATATCAATCACTTCCATAATCATACTTACCCAGCTTATTCATTTCTTTTGCTTAATAATTTTTCTAGGATTGTAGGTTTTTTTAATTCTTTTTCAAATCTGTTCATTGTTTTCTTTGATTTCTTCTATCACATCTAAGAGTCTTTTCTCTCCAAACTTTCCAGATGTACTCATTTTTAATTATATGTATGTGTATCTATGTATTTTCATGGTTGAAATTTTACATTTAATTCCTTAATATTAAATTTATTTATTATATTGCTTGGGTCTAAAGCCATATTTCCATATTAATGTTAAGTCAATATTAATCAGAAAACCCAACACTATTAAATATTTATAACTTTGCCTTCATTCATTTGTATCTTTTTATTACGCATAAGATTCTTATTTTGTAATATTGTCTAATTTGGGACCATTTGTTGCATTTAAATTAAATGGTGTATCTTGCTGCTCTCCTTTGTTATGCTTATCTGATTACTTAGATGAACTTCAGGATTAATATGTACTAAATTTGAAGAAAAACTTCATTTTGAGAATTTGATTGACATTGTATTAAGTTTCTAGTACCAGCATACTTTTTGTCCTAAATTTGTAGACCTGAAGTTTAGAAGTCAAAATAAGGTCAAAGGTTGATGGGATTGGGGAAGGCAGGTTTGCAGATTTCAATCACAAGAATGAGGAGGAGAGGGAGAAGAGCTGGTAGAAGGTAAGGTAGCAGCAGTGGTGCCCATGGGGCTTCATCAGGCACAAGCACCACCCATGTTGCTTTTCAGGTAAACAAGCATGACACAGAAAGTGGCAATGACAGATTGCCATCTGGAGATTTTGTCAAGCTTGGAAGCCTGGGCCCTTTCTCAGTGCTCATCCAAGCAGGAAGAAGGCACTGGTGCTCTCCGTGTGGGCAGAGGGGATCACAGGCTGCCAGCATAATGGGCGTCAGGGACTCCAGGAAGGGCCCCTTTCCCACCTGCCAGATCATTCTTTCTCTGCTTGGTGGATATCTTCTGACATTTCTTTAAGAGGAACTTTGCTTTATTCCACGCTCTGAAAAGAAGCTTAACATGCCTGGGAGCAAGGACTATCAGACTGAATTTTCTCTTTATCTCTGTCGGAACAATATTGGGTGCATGAAGAGGAGCTGGGTAGTAAAAGGATGTGGTGGGGGGAAGAGGACAGAAAGGAACCATCGGGTAACCCATCCCATCACTCTGGATTCACCTTTTCCTCCAGTGGCTGGCTGTGTGGGAACACACAGTGGGAACTGAAAAGGGAATATAGGACAANCTCAGTGCTCATCCAAGCAGGAAGAAGGCACTGGTGCTCTTCGTGTGGGCAGAGGGGATCACAGGCTGCCAGCATAATGGGCGTCAGGTACTCCAGGAAGGGCCCCTTTCCCACCTGCCAGATCATTCTTTCTCTGCTTGGTGGATATCTTCTGACATTTCTTTAAGAGGAACTTGACTTTATTCCACGCTCTGAAAAGAAGCTTAACATGCCTGGGAGCAAGGACTATCAGACTGAATTTTCTCTTTATCTCTGTCAGAACAATATTGGGTGCATGAAGAGGAGCTGGGTAGTAAAAGGATGTGGTGGGGGGAAGAGGACAGAAAGGAACCATCGGGTAACCCATCCCATCACTCTGGATTCACCTTTTCCCCCAGTGGCTGGCTGTGTGGGAACACACAGTGGGAACTGAAAAGGGGATATAGGACAACAATGGAGGGCACTGTGTGGTGGCCCCCTTCACCTGCCAGATAGAGGAACAGATCTAGTGCCCTAAGGTATAACTACTGCGTTAGGTTTATTTTAAGCACGTAGGTCTCCAAAATGCAAACTGCACAGTCATCTCTCTCCTCCAGCAGGATAACCCCAATCATTTGAATCGACAGGTAGTTCCAAGGAAGGAGGGACCCAAGTGTGTGCGTTGTATGTGTGTGTGAGGCTATTTGAAGAAAATGGCACATAAAAGGTTCAGAAGTTGCTGACTGTCAAAGTCTGGCTCTGCAGCCATTTTTAATGTGCAATAAGGAGATGAGATTCACATGCCACACTAGGCCATCACCCAAGTCACCTCTGCTGAGTGTCATGCTGAAGCCGTGCCCCAGATGAAGGCCAGCGGAAGCGACCTCTGGTCTCAGGCAGAAACCTCACATTTAATGATTAGGGAGCACATACATCACACACCATTAAAGCTGCCAGTTCCTATCTCTTTCACCCCATTAGTAGAATATATATATCATTAAAGGATGTGAGTTACTACATAAAAACATGGTAATTCAGACTGTCAGGCCACAATGACAGCACACTTGGGGAACTGTCTTCCTGAGCTATCTCCAGAGACCCTATATTTAGTGAAAAAACATTTCCCAGAAAAGTTTTCATAAATATTCTCCATGAGAAAAATACATATTTATCATTTCACATAAAAAGAAATATAAAGTAGATGTCTTAGGAGCTTACTTCTCAGAAAGTGAGTGGTTATTTTTAACCCATAGCTGGAAGAAATTTTCTTGTCAAATTTGTAAAAGTCAGAGAATGCTCTAGTCAGGGTAACCCGTGATGCTAGGAACAGCTATTCTGTTTCCCTATGTTTTCATCCTCCCTGCAGCCACACTCCGTACTCCATGTTCTCATTGTGGTATTGGCAGTGTATTAATTATGTTTTTATTTTCTGTAGTTTATAATGCCTCAATCTCTTAGGGACTTGTAGTTAAGGGAAAGACTGTCCTTCTCACAGCATAGGGTAAATCTGTCCAAACCATAACAGAAGACTTCCCTGCACCGTTCACATGCAAACCAACCAATCCAAAGCCCATTCCACAGCCACCTCAGGCGCTCACACTCCACAGTCTCTCCAGAGACAGGCACCACACAACTAAGGACAACTTCCATGTCCTGGGGCCAACTGAAAGTTTTCAAACTAGCCATTCTTAAAAGCCTGTTTACCCTGCATCACTCATTATTTCCCACCAAAACCCTGAGAAAGTTTTGTACCCACCCCTTCCCTAGCTCCCTCTGCTTTCTGGTCATCCCTGTTGCTTCCTGTGTGGCCCCTTTTGGTGTGCTTACCCCTGCTCTTGGGAACTGTGAGTAATGAACTCTCTTTCAATGACAGGCATCTTCTCATCTATTCGCCTCACCAGAATGGAATAATAATAAATTCTATATTTTAAAACAATGTGATGGAAAAATATTTACGAATCTGCTCTCTAATAGCTCAGAGTAGTAAATTTAAAGATTATGCTTAAAACTACATGTAAATAATTCCAACTGGCCACTGCCTTATCATATCATATTTGGCTTCAGTTAAAATGAGATTTTATTTCCATTCAATGGTCATTCTGCATATTGTTTGTAAAAGCCTGAGGTTAATCAAGGCAGGACCAGGCCAGGAAGGGCAGTTTGTTGAGGAGGTAATGTAAGAAGGGAGACAGAAAAATCAGATGGAGGAAAAAGAGAAACAACATTCATTTCAGGTGGAGTAAGGTGGAGAAAATACAATTGAATGGAAATCTTCGTAGAGCTTCGGATTCTGAGAGACACAGAGATGAAAGTGCAGAAGTACCTGTGTGTAAGGACTTCATAGTTTTTTATGATGAGCAGATGTAGAAAGTGGGCAAGGACTGCTTAGTGTGAGTGCCCCAGTGGGGCAAATTTAGGGGGTATGTGAGCACAAAGGAGGCAGGTCAGAGAAGTCTTTGCATGGGGCAGAGTGAGAGGTGTAGAGGAGTATTTTAGAGAAGATTCTATGTAGCATAGACAAATTGGCAAAGGCCAGAAGAGAAAGTGAGCCAGGAAAGTGCTTATACAAGGCAATTATATGAACAGGTTTTTATGAAATTTTGTTTTTAGTTTTTTAAAAAAATTAAAATTTTTTAAAAATTTATTTAATTACTGTTCAAGTACAGTTTTCTGTCTTTTACCCCCATCCGCCCCCCCTCCAGTGCTCCCCACCTCCCTCCCCTTACCCCCCATCTTAGTTTTTGTCCATGTGTCCTTTATACTTGTTCCTGTGACTTTTTAACTGTGGTAAAACCACATAACAAAATTTACCATGTTTATCAGTTTTAAGTGTACAGTTCCGTAGGATTAAGTATATACATATTGTTGTACAACATATTTCTATACCTTTTATAAGTTGCAAAACTAAAACTCTGCACTCATTCAACAACTCGTCTTCCCTCCCCCCAGCCTGTGATAACCACTATTCTACTTTCTGTTTCTATAAGTGTGACTATTTTAGAGACCTCATGTAAGTGAAATCATTATTTGTTGTTTTGTGACTGGCTTGTTTCACTTAGAAAAATTCTCACGTTTCATCCATGAACATTCATATTGCTTCCACCTTTTGGCTAATGTGAATATTGCTGCAATGAACATAAGTGTGCAAATACTTTTTCTGAGATCTTGCTTTCATTTCTTTTGGATAAGTAACCACCCGTAAGTGGGATTATTGAATTATATGGATGATTTTCAATTTTAAAGATTATTTTAATGACTATGTGTAAAATTAATTTGGTGATGCAAACATTGGAGGCAGGGAGACATATTAAATAGTCTAGGCAAGATAGAATGTTTGCTACAAATTTAGGTAGCAGAAGTGGAAAAAGAGGGGATGAATTCCAGGTAGAATGATAATGACTTTGTTGATTTGGTTGAGCAGGAAGTATGAGGGAGTTGTGATGGATCATGGAGTCTCTCATTGTGTTAGAAGCACAAGAGGGATGGGGGACTGGATCTCTTGTTTTGGAATGGTGCCCTAGTGATGGTGGGAACAGAAAGGGATGGAGAGGCCCAGGTTTACAGTCCTAAAAAAGAGTTTGGGCCAGGGCAGCAGCAGCAAGAGTGGAGAGGCAATTTCAGACCTGATAACTCAGCCACAAGGAGAATCTGTATTGGTGCCTGGTGACTAGTTGATTGTGGGAGACTTCTTTACAGAAAAGATGTCTCTCAGAATTTTGATGGGATTTTGATCCCACGAATGATAGCATGAGACAAATGATAGCATGAGATAGCCTGGAATTTAAAAAATATTTTGCATAGCTTTATATCATTTGCTTTTGCAACATTTGTAGAACATGTATCTTCTAAGTATCATGTATCATGCCAAGTTGGTAAAATTGAAATTCTCATTCAGTACTTCTTAATGAAAGTTTAGGACAAGAATCAGGCTTAAGTCAGTTATCAGCATGCAGGTGAGAAATGAGGTTACGGGATAAATGAAAGTTAACAGGGAAAGCAAGCAGGAGGGTTAAGGGGAAACTGGTGGAATATTAAAATTTTAGGGGCAAGCGAAGAAAAAAGTCAGAAAAGGAGGATGGGAAGGGTTGGGAATGGAGCAAAGGAAAGAAGATAAGGAGAAACGTGAGAAGTAGGACAAAATATGTAGGTAGGTGGGCAAATATAGGTGTCTTAGGATGTGAGGACAGAACTGATGTGAGTGGGCAGTGTTAGCCTAGCTCTACTTCAGCCACCAAATACAGCGTGTAAACATGAGGCTCTCCTGATGGACGGGGGCATATTTTTGTTATGCTACAAAGACTCACGATTCTAAGGGGGTGATTTTATCCCTCTGGTTTTGTTTTTGGTTGCCACACTGGGACAGGGGTATTTCTGGCCATCTAGTGGGTAAGACGCTAGGGATGCTGGTAGGCATCCTGCAATGCACAGGACAGCTGCCTACAACAAAGAATGAACCCAGTCCAAAATATCAAGTGAGAAGGCTGAGAAACCCTAATGCAGACTATTTGTGCTGGATATGCTCATCTCATGCATCCTTTTAAAGGTTCAAGTATTGTGTTTACAATGAGAACACGCGGCATTCCAGCTCTTTCTAGTTTGTGGCTCAACAGCAGGGTCACCTTTGAATGTAGGTATTTCAAAGATTCTAGAGAGTCAGCTTACCTTTTAAACTAACCATGCTGTATGTGAACCTAGTAATTTTATAAATGGTTTATAATAAATGCCATAAGAGATTCTCTCCTCCCAGTTGCTACTGTAAGCCCACTTATGTCAGAGTTCAGGAGTGAAGCATGTCTTTTCCCAGTGGTACTGTCAGCTCTCTTTGAAACTTCATCCCTGCTGATGCTCCCAGGCATGCCAGCTACAGAGACTTTGAGTCCTTTTTAGCTTAGGTTAGCACACTCTCGATTACTGAATAGAGAGCATTCAGTATTAACTCCATTTCCTAGAAACCAAATAGCATTAACTTGTACTGCTGGTGGCTGAGCTTCCTGATCCAATTGATTCCTGAGAGTCCTGCCCCTGTGACTCCCTTCCACTCATCACTGGGGTGGAGCTGCAGCAGGAACCTGGATGCAGTGTATGCAGGCCAACTCTTGTCCACATGTCTGTGGTCAGTTTTACCCCTTCAGAGCTGTTGGTCGGAGGACCTGGGTAGGAGCTCTAGATTGGGACTGCCTGGTTTAGGATCTATTTGACCACCACCAGCTGGGTAACAAATGTGGGCAAGTGACTTAATATCTCTTATGTGAAATGAGGATAACTCTATTTCCTCAGATGGTTGCTTTGAGGGTTAAATGGGTAAATACCTGTAAAGTGCCCAGAGCAGTGCCCGACAAATGGCAAGCTCTCAAAGCCATGTCAGTGAAGTTAGTTATTAGATACTATATTAGTTTCCTAGGGATGTTGTGACTGAGTGCCACAAACTGGATGGCTTCAATTGACAGGAATTTATTTTCTCACAGTTCTGAAGGCTGGAAGTCTGGCGTCTAGCTATCTGCACTCTCTGAAGCCTCTAGAGGAGAATCCTTCCTCGCCTTTTCCTGGCTCTTGATGGTGCCAGCAATCTCTGTTCCCCTTGGCTCGTAGCTGCATCACTCCATCATTACATGACCACCTTCTCTCTGTGTGTGTCTGTGCAGCTCCTATAACATCCCTCTTCTTATGAGGATACCAGGCCTTGGATTTAGGGCCCACCCTTAATCCAGCATAACCTTATCTTCACTAATTACACTTGCAAAAAAACCTATTTCCCAGTAAGGTTATATTCCAAGGTTCCAGATGGACACAAATTTGGGGGGACACTATTCAACCCACTATAGTAAGGTATTGGTTTAGTGGGTGCTTCTCTCGGTGTGGAAGCTCTCTCAGTGTGTTAGCTTTCTCAGACAAGTTTTAAAAGCTGGTTCTGTAAAACACTGTGCATGTTATAGTCTGAGCACCATCCTGTAGAGACAATTTATAAAAATAAAAATAGTATTTGACTCAGACTTCCTCTGGTATGAAAGCTGGCAAGAAGAGTTGGGGTAGGAGGAGGAGACTTAATCCAATTCAGCCTGCCACCTGTCCACTGACAAGGTGACAGACCTCTATAATATTAACCCAGGGAGCATTAATGTGTAATGCAAAGAGTCACTTTTCTGGTCTATGCCAAACAGAATTTTATCTGTGTGTTCAGAACATTGAGGCCCACAGCACCCTGCTGCAGCATCAGAAAGCATGGAGCAAGGCACGGGTGGTGGTCAGTACCCTATTTCTGGGCAGAAAAATCTCTGTGTACATCTCTTTAGGTGGATGTCACCTCCCCTAGGTTTCCTGTGTGGGAGAGACTGCCAGGTGTATAGCATTCATCTGTGCATTCCCCAGTGTGTGCTTCTTGAAGTTTGCAACAGGTCCAAGACCCAGGCACGTGCCAACGTCCTTCAGATTCTTGTCATGAATGAGTCCCACCTGGTGCTTACCAAGTCAATATCTGAGTGTAGTCAAATACATAGGATACACTTTTAACTCTCACAGAGCCACTCAAAACATTCAACATCTTCTTACGTGCTAATGCTGCTTTGTCCTAGCAGTGGTTCTCAAATCTTTTTGTGCATATAAATCAGAGATTTTGTTAAAATGCAGATTCAGGTTCAATGTGTCCTGATGGGCCCAAGATTCTGCATTTCTAAGTACCTCACAGGGTGAGGCTGATGCTGTTGGTCCCTGGCAAAAGCAATGACTAGCTTAACCAGCAAGACTCTGTAAAAACTGCCTTTTTCAAATCCTTTCCAACAGATGTGTGAGAAAAGGCACTTGTGGAACAAAACTTACAGAATGTGAGAATGAGAAATACATTAACTGTTCAAGAAATATACCCAGGTATGGAGGAAAGAATGCCAGACCAGAAACTGGAAAACGGGTATTGGCATTTAAGTCCTAGCTTTGATACTGAGTAGGTATATGGTCTTGGATACATTATAGAACATCTTAAATGCCTCAGTTTCTTAACCTGCATAGTATCAGTGCTAACACTGCTTTTAAGTGCCTATCTCTTAGAGTTGATGAGAATTAACTGAAGTGATGTATTTTTATAAAAAGTGTAAAGCACTGTTAAAGGTAAATTCTTCCCTCCACACTGTCTAGAGAATGAAACACTGGTATTGGTTCCAAAAGGAGAGCCTGTGACATAAAGAGCCATATTTGTGGTATTTGTATGTGCCTCTGAGAAATGTATCCTTCAAGGTGCTCTAGAAAATAAAAACATGCTCAAACAGAAAGCTTTTGTTAAGCTCTAGGTGCAGGGGGTAGTTAAGGGGTAGAAGAATGGAGCAAAAAGGAAAAAGGAGGGCAAAGGAGGTATAAGGGGGATAAATGTAATGAAAAAATATACAATCAAAATAAAAAATGAAAAAATATAGGAACTTAATATATTTAATATTTAGTGGTTGCATTGAGAAATACATATGTGTGCTGGATGGCTAATGAGGGTGGGGAACAGGAGACATAATAAACAATGGGATGGGCATGGAGGGCTTCATTCCAGCTCTGAAGAAAGCCTTGGGAACACAGACACTGCATGGCTGAGCTGGAACTGTACTTGCCAGTTACTCAAGGATCCCAGCTCTTCCCAGCTCCCAGAGCACCTAAATTATCCACCCAACAACAGTGCTCACAGGCAGGAAAAGATTGGTTCCTTTTTTTTTGTCTTCCATTTTTGCCTTTCAATTGATAGTGCAGATGGAAATCTTGTTTCTCAATTACCCAGTGTCCCCATTTGATTTGAGTACATCTGGAAGGAGATTATTTAGATACATTTGCTTTTAAAAAATGAGAGTGAAAACAAGCATGGAGTGGGGAAGGCTTTCTGTCTTTTTTTTTTCTTTGCCTGCCCCATCAATATAGTTTCCAAGACAAACAAAGAAATAAACTCTTACAACATTGTCACAGCAGGGACTACTTCTGCTCCATTCCTCCTATCTCAAAATAAACTTAATTTATAAGGACTGGGAGGGCTACAGTGATATTCTGCAATGCAAATAAAACACAGCGTGAACACATACACAGGAAGAAAGTTTTACATTGTAAATGCATCTAGGAAGTTCAGAGAGGCATAAAAAGTTGGGGCAGGAGCTACAAATGATTATTTTGGGAATGAATTGCAATTTTCCATTTTAAGGGAACATATGCCACTAAGTTTTCTCTTCCAGGATTGACTAGAAGGTGGCCTTTAGCCAGTTTTTACCCTGATTGATTTGGCTGGTTGCTATTGAAATGCCCATGACAACGCTGTTCTCTGAGTATTTTCATTCCCATGTACTTTTCTTCTTACAGCCCAAACAGTTCACAGCAATTAAAAGGTATGCTAATCAAGCCAAGACTGACTTGACTTCCAGAAACTTCAGTTACAAGACAAAAGCAAGAACTGAATGATAAATCTTTTTTTGACTTTGCTATTAAGTTAGAAGATGATATTTGGACAAGGCAGGGACATAGGCCAGCTCTCAACAAAACTGTGAGCTAGAGTTGGGGCACTGGCCGCATCCTTCCTCTGCCGCCAGTCACTTTGGGGCTCCTGCCGGCTTCATGTCCCCCCACTCCCTTGTGGCTATAGCCGGGAAGAAGGCAGCCTGCAGACTGTGCTCAGACCAAGATGTAGGGGCCACACAAGCACTACCAATCTTGAGAATACTTGGACTTA
This sequence comes from Sturnira hondurensis, assembly GCF_014824575.4. Taxonomy (NCBI): domain Eukaryota; kingdom Metazoa; phylum Chordata; class Mammalia; order Chiroptera; family Phyllostomidae; genus Sturnira; species Sturnira hondurensis. The sequence goes on from NW_028094270.1 coordinate 27,424, forward strand.
TTAAATAATGCCTGTAAAGTGTGTGGCTTAACTGAAAGGCAAGTTAGTGGTGGGATATCAGACACAGTAAATCTTGGGTTGGGAAAAATATTTGGGGACAAAAAAGTTTTTGACATTAGAGACATTATTTATTTGCTAACTATCTATCTATCATCTATCTAACTTTGATCCTGAGAGCTTATTATTTACAACAACTAGATGGCTATCTCAGTCATTTATGAACTTGGGGTGTCCCTTCAGGTGGGTCAGAGTACTTCAAAGATGTTCTCTGACCAGGGTCTGTGGAGTTCTGACCCCTCCTCTCTGTGTGTGAGGAAGGGTCTGGTCCTGGGCAAAGTTTGAAAGGGGAAACATTTGTCTATTGTATCCACTTCCTCTTTTCAATTTTTCTTTTCCCTAGGTGCTATATGGGGACACTTTGGGAGTCTTTCCTTTCTTATACTTGAGGCAAAATTATGATTACTAAGGAGACTAACCATTAGTTATCAAACATTCTAAACAGAAGCTGAATCCCAAAAATAAATGGGGAGAAGCTTGCTATTATATTGAAACAGTAAAAGAGAGACTTGGTGATTCAATTTAATTCCTTAAAATCCTTTGAGTTAATTTTAATTTGGGGTTATTGTCCTAGTGGTTATGGAGTGGTCTCTTTAGTGATGCGATTAGAAGGGGCCCATCTATGGAGGTAGGAGCAATATTTCTCTAAGGGTATTCCTCCTAGTGAAATGGGGTACAAAGCAGGGTCCTTGAAAATATTCCCCACAGTTCATGATTGGGGGATGTGGGAAGGGGATGATATACAGAGGTTAAGATACTTTGCGTGACTATGGCAAGTTGATAGCTAGTTGAAAGCTGTGCTGCCACCCTGAGTGAAATGTGGATGTGACTTTAAAAGCGTTCAGTGACTCTTGACGTAGTGGAGCAGGGGAACTTATACAGCACCTGTTTGAGAGGCAGGTAGGCAGAGGCTCCTATGTCATGGGGTCCTCTTGCCCTGACTAAAGATAACAGCCAAAAAGAAGTAAAAGATATGGGGGGAGCAGGCAAAAGTAGCACATTATAAGAGGGGCCAGATATGAGGTCACATAAGAAGCTCCAGGTCAGCATTTAACATAAGGGCAGGTAGTCATTGGGGTAGCAGCCATGTGGTTTGAAAGGGTATAGATGTGCCACCCCATTGGCCATGAGGTAAGTAGTAAGTAGTAGCCATGCTGGTGGAGTGAGTGCATAGAAGGGATTTGGCCATGAGAGAGGAGGCAGCAAGCAGCTATGCAGTTTGTAGTGAAGTAGTCCACCATGAGGGCTGATGTGTAAGGTAGAAGCCATGGCAGCTAGGAGTCAGGATTCTGCCATGTGGCCTGGAGTAGTGTGGAAGGCAGCCATGTGGACTGAGGAAAGGGTATAGGAGAGAGCTGGTGGAGTTGTGCAGGGATTTGGAAAAGCTGATGGAGCTGTGCTGGGACCTGCCTAACCAAGCGTGGATTAGTGAGAGATGCCTGAAATGCTGAATGAGAGCTGGGAATGCTGAGACTGTAGACTTTTGCTTTTCTGAAGGATGAACAGAGAAGCCACTTCTTAGTACATAGTGCCCACCTGGACTTCACCATGATCCAGTGCAACACAGCACATGTTTTCCTGTACTACTACGTAAACGCTGAGGACAATTACCCCGGATCCAGAAGGAGAGAGCTGCTGTGAAAAGATGGAGACTCTGAAACCTCCAAGTGTACACTGCAGAGGGGATGGAGACCTGTTTGCATAGCAGGCTTAAGAACAGATAAAGATATGAAGAAATTTTGGGTGTGATTTTGGCTTACAGCCTGGTGGGGAGTAAGGGAAGTGTTAGGTCTCATGAGAGAACAGGGTTCTGAGCAGGAGTGCTCTCAGCCACCCTCCCTGCAACTTGAGATTGGAATCCTGTAAACAAAAGTCTGTTACCATCAGCACTAATTGTTGGGTCATGCATCAGTGTGTCACGTGGATGGGCCCCAGTTTGCTTGGTTACACTAGCAAATATCATTAGCGGATTTATTGGGAGGTATGGTTGATAAGGACATTGGACTGGTCATGGACTTTATTTTCTGTCCATTTGAGATTCCCCAGTAAAAAGAATGAGAAGGTTACCCCCTATCCCAACATAGCATGCGCTATATGCCTGGGACTATTGTAAGTACTTTCCTCTATCGCTCATTTACTCATCACAACAAACCAGTGATATAGGTACTATTATTATCCTGACTTTATGAGAGAACTGAGGCACAGAGAGGTTAAGTGACTTGCAGAGGGTCATACATTTTGTAAGCAGCAGGGTGGGCATTTGAGTCCAGGCTGTGATCTGGCTTTGGAGCTCAAGCTGCTGACTGCTCCTCCACTGTGCCTCTCATCTCACCCTCTCAGCTGTGGTGCGTGCTTTTTATCCAGCTTTGTCCCACTACACCCTCTATTATGGCTAGATCAACATTTGCCTCTTTCCCCCGCCACAACTGGGACTAAGAATTGCATCCTACATTTGTGTTTGCATTCCTGCTCTAAGAAATTGGGACTGGGAAATGAGCCTTTCTCACCTTTCTCCAGCGGGGAACCTTCTTTAATCTGGAGAGGGCACCCTGCTGGGGTGTGGATTGCAGTGGGTTTCTTGGGTTTGTTAACTTTGTCCCAAATAATCTTAAAGTTACTACAATGCCTTGGAAGCAGAAGAAATCAGAGAATCTGAGTGTTGAGGGAGGTCCCTAGCAAGTACCTTTAGGTAAATGGCTGACTGACCTGTAAGACAGGTGTTTATTTTCTTCCAGAAGGCCTTCAGGGTGGATAACGGGGCTGTAATCTTCAGTCACTCATTGCTGATATCTCCTTAATTTTCATACCTTTTTCTTGTGGATGAATGTGAGTGCTCATACAAAATTCGATATAGAAGAGTCAAATTAAAACAGTAGACCTCACACTTAGAAAGAAACAATAAGAATAGATGTTCCCAAGCACCTTGGCTGTGCTAATTTAACAGTTTTTCACAAATCTGGGCTCTAAAAAGTGAAATAAAGTTACATAATTTTCCTTGTCAGATAAGAGAAATCTCACAAAATTTCGATGAACAATAAATGCTCCTTGGACATTTAGTCGTTAGTGAGCGCTGTCTTTATGAATGATATCACTTTAATGATTGCCTCTTAGGTGGATCTATCCCTTTGCCATGTGTTACCAAAGACATTTTTGTGGGTGTTGGGAGATTTGTATTGTGGTAGCAGAGCATTTGACATGTATACAGACATGAATGATTGCCTTGGCTTATTATAAGAACCCTCTGGAGGTCAGCAGCACCAGTATTACTGTCCTTATGTCTCATGGTAAATGAGTGGTAGGCCTGGGACTTGGAGCCAAGGCTTCTATTTTGCCCTCTTCATATTGTACAGTGGGAAGTTTAAGTCCCTCCCTTTCTAATAACTTAATAAGGAAACTTAGAGACACCTAGAGACCCCAGGTTCTTAGTTAATTTGATAATTAGAGTAGCTCTCTCAATACCCAACCCATGGGCAATAAAATAATCTAACAAATGACTGCAGTACTCATTCTTAGTATCATGGAAATTCTGAAGTGTTGATTAAAGTGACGGAAAAGACAGACACCATTCTATTGAATGACAAGTTTTGTTGAAGATGTCAATCAAGTTTTAGGTCCTCACCCTGACAGAATCACCCTAAATGGCAAATGGATCTCACATCCTATTATCTTTAAGGGGTCAGAAGTAGCCCAGGGACTTCCTCTAGGCCGAGAAAGGCCTGAGCCTGCATCTGAATTTGGCAGATAAGATTGGTGGTGGGTAATGGGGTAGGGGGAGGGAATGGTGGCACCATGTGAGCATGCATTGTTTAAACCTGAGACAGTAAATTTTTACTTAAAAGAAAAGAAGAGATGAAGACATTGCAATGTCAGCAAAAAGTATATTATTTATTCTCAGAGGTTTGTATTATTTATTATGAAAAAATAAGGCAGATATTACTAGCCAAAACCTTCCTTCATCAAAGAATTTTAGTATAATCCCAGTGAAATATCTAAGTTTAAATTTAGCTGCATCATTATGATAGGCCACCAGGATGAGTTTGCTAGAAAGCACATCCTTAAATAGACACATGAAAATGCTTTATGGACAGGCTTATTTATGATGCATGTGGAGCAAATATGCTAAACACAACTATCTTGGCTCTTGTACATTGAGAAGCTGAACTCCGTTTCTGGACAGTAACTAGCCAACCTGTTTAAATGCTTCTGATACTAATACTTAAAATATTTCCAGCCTTCTCTATACACCAGACAATGTCCTAAAACTTTGTGAGTCTTCAGGTATTTATCCTTCTTATCATCCTTATTAGGTAGGAACAATTGTCATTCCCATTGTACAAATGAAGGTTGAGGTTAACCTCAACAAAAGTCATGTTGAGGTTAATTACCTTGTCCTATTCCATAAAACAGTGATTTTCAACCTTTCTTGTCTCATGGAACATATTAACTAATTACTAAAATTCTGAAGCACGCCAAAAATATATATTTTGCTGATCTGAAAAAAATAGGCATAATTTTTGATTCATTCCTACTGGATGGCCATTGTGTTGGCTGTTGTTTTTTAAATTTGACAGTGTAAGGTAAGAGAGGTCAGTACCTCTGACTAAATAGTCAGATATTGCATGGTTTTAAAAAATTTGTGGCACACTGGTTGAAAATTGCTGTCCATGTCTACTACGGCATGCATCCAACTTGCCCAATGGCAGTGTTCTAGGACAGTAGGTAGCTACTCATTAAATGGGCTGGGGCATGATCATATTTCTTGCCATTTAGATCAGAGGTTATTTCTGCCATGGTACCATCACTAGATACTTTAATTTCTGCACTAACATGTCAAATGGCCTTTTCCTATTCCTACTTGTATATCTACTATCATAGACTAGTCTCTAATTACCCTTTCTCAGGTTATTGCAATTGCTGTCTGCTTTCCCTGTATCCAATCCTTTTATCTTTTAATTTGTCCAAAGTGCTATAATAAGAATTTGTTTTGATAGCATAGATCCTGTCATGTTACCCCAGCGAAAAGGTGTCAATGAATTTCCCAACTTCTTTCATGTGGCTTCAAGACTGTCTAAAATCTGTCCCTATCTATTTATTTTCTTTTTATTTTGATACCTTTTTTGACACATTAGTCCCCTCAGCTAAATGTTTAAATTCTCCACCTCCTTGCATTTGCTCATAGCACTTTTCTACCTGGAATATTTCCCATTTTTCCCATAGTAATCCTACTTATATTGTGAGGATTACTCCAAATACTGAGTCTCCATAATGCCTCTGCTAATCAGCCACATTTACCTCTATACTCTTGCCTTTCTCTAGAAACTTCTTGTATGTATTTATTATGTTTCTATTGCTTAGACTACTTAGGACACACCTCTGTTCTACAAGGAGAAAATCCCTACTCTTCCAGCTACAGAGTCTGACATGATTTTAAGTCCAATCCTTACTTTCCAGGATGGTAATACAATTAATTGGCCTATCTTAAGGAAGATGTCAATCATAGATCCAGTAGACCATCGTTTACAAGTGGCATATGGTACAAACATGGCCACTGAGGTCTGTCAAGGGGAATTAGGGTGAGCTTTTAAAAATATGGGATATCAGGCTATTGGAACAGACAGATATTTACAAAAAGTTTCTACTCTTGTCTCCACTAGTTTGTGAGGACCTTAAGTATAAAAATTTTATAAAAATTTTATCATCTTTATTTGTTTCACTTTCCCCAGACTCACATCTTCCCAAGATCTAAATATGGCCAATCTTACAGGGTACTCAGTAAAATAAAATCAATTTGGTTAAAGAAAATACATATAGAAGAGTAACAAGTTGTTAGATGTGACTGTTATTTGTGTCTAGATTTTTAATGAAGATTCCAAAGGTGAAACCAAATCAATTGATGGCAAGGATCCACGCTTCTAAGGCAATGTGCTAGATGAGATCACCTGGGCAGAGATTATAAAGAGACTGTGAAACTGGTTGGTCTTCATTGACCATCCTCCAAGTCTAGCACATACAGGCTGGAGAGATTGAAGACTTGAAGAAAGGTATTTCTTTGGAGAGAGTTGAGAGGTTCTGTGCATTTCTTTCACCCTCATCAGTACTTTTCACTAATTTTAAACCAACTAAAGGGGAGTTTTAAGAAAGCTACTCAGAAAGCCTGGCTGCATTCCTTAGAATCAGGGAGACTCAGAGATTGATATATGATTCTCGTGTAAAGTGAATAAAATCAGATGGCTGAGGCTGTGTCTTTCCAACAGCCCTGGGACAGCTACAGAATCCAGAAAAGAGATTGCAGTGTCAGGACTTCTGCTGAGAGTGAGATAAAGGAACCTATTTTCTGGGGAGATGTGGGCCTTATGGAAAGGCCATAGCTTGGTGTATCTCCTTGGGTTCTTATCTAGGAAGATCATCTAGAAAATTGATACAACAGTAAATGAGAGATGGATCCCTGGAAACCAAAGTGGAAATCAGAAGTAATCAGCCAGAGGAGAAGCATTGCAGGAAGCAACAAAATGAGTTAAAATGGAAAATCCCTAGAAACCAGCAAAATCACATCAGGAGAGGAAAAGTCTTCTTTGTATATTTGCACTGGCTAATAGGCGCCATCCCCAGGTTTCAGCTCTGCCAGCAGCCAGTGAGGGAAGAGGAAATGGAGCAGAGAAGAGAGGCAGGTACAGAAAGTGACCACTGTTCCTCCTCCTCTGCAGGCTTGCAAGTCTGAGGTCACTGCCAGACAGGGGGCAGGAGAAGGTTTAATTAAATAGGAGTTTGGCTATGATATTGCCTATGTTAAAATTGTGTGATAATAAGAATGGACTGGATTGATGTTCTGCTATTATTAATTTCCACTGAACATTTTCAAAATTAAAAGTGGCCAAAGCAAGGGGAAGCTTCTTCAAATCTTACCAAAACAGGTGGTAAAGTATGACTGTGCTAATCAAACTTATGGAGAAAGGTGAGAAAAATAATCAGGTTTTGCTTGCTTCTTATTAAATCTAGTCTATTCATAAAACATTATTGACGTTCAGGAGAAGAGATCTCTGTGGGCAAGGACCAGAGAAACTGTCCTGGACTAGGAAGAACTAGAGTTAGAGCTGTGTCTTAAAAGGATGCATTGGATTCAGATAAATGTCTGACCTTCTTGTTTCCTATGAAGCATTTATTACAAAACCTCATTTTCTGTGCTCATTGGGTTTTTTGAACCTCAAAGATTCTGACACCACTCAAATTGAATTGGAGCAAATGGACTGTAGAAATCTTATGCTATTTACTGACCACTGTACAGAGAGTTTAGCTTGACAGAGACTTAGCAGTGACAGTCACAATGTCACTTGAAAGGCTTAGTCTGCATTCTGAAGTGTCTTGTTAAAAGGCAATGTTTGGAAATGTATCTGCATGATTCAATGTTGATTCAAAATATCCACATTGCTTGATACCTTAAATTTGGTCAGTACAATACATATGTCATCGAAGGAGACTGACAGAGCACATTTATTCCGAAGAGCTTTCACATCTGATTTTACAAGGTCTGTGTGAGGAAAGGAAGAATGAGGATTGCTTTTCTCATTTGATAAGGAAATTGCCTGACTCGTTCATATTGACAGTGTAATAAGTTGTAGCCCATGAGTATGAATTTCATTATACTGGAAATTCTTTTTCTGGAGAGAGGTATCTGAACTCTCCCAGGAAGAAGTTCTCCAGGGGCAAGAGTTGTTTTATCCACTAATCTACTGATGGACACTTGGGCTGCTTGCATATCTTGGCAATTGTAAATAGTGCTTCAATGAACATAGGTGTGCTTATGTTCTTTCAAATTAGTGTTTTGGTTTCCTTTGGATATATTCCAAGAAGTGGAAGTGCTGGGTTAAAAGGCAGATCTGTTTTTAATTTTTTGAAGTATTTCCATACTGCTTTCCACAATACCTGTACTAGTCTGCATTCTTACTGACAATGCACTAGGGTTCCCCTTTCTCCGTATCCTTGCCAGCACGTTGTTGGCAAATTGTCTGTTGACTTATTGATGATAGCTATTCTGACAGGTTGAGGTGGTATCTCATTGTGCTTTTAATTTGCTAATAATTTCTCTGATTATTAGTGACATTGAGCACTTTTTCATATGTCTATTGGCCATCTGTATGTCTTCTTTGGACATAAAGGCCCTTTGCCCATTTTTTTAAAATTAGATTGTTTATTTTGTTGGTGTTGAGTTTTGTAAGTTCTTTATAAACTTTGGATATTAATTCTTTCTCAGATATATCAGCAAAAATGATCTTCTATTCTGTAGATTGTCTTCTATTTTGTTAATGTTTTTCTTTGCTGTACAAAAACTTGTTAGTTTGATGTATTCCCATTTGTTTATTTTTTCCTTTGTTTTTCTTGCCTGGAGAGATATACCTGATAACACCAGTCTTTCTCAAACTATTCCAAAAAATTCAAGAGAAATGAAGGCTCCCAAGCTCATTTTATGAGGCCAGCATTACCCTAATTCCAAAACCATGTAAAGACACTGCAAAGAAAGAAATTATAGGCCGATATCACTGATGAACATAGATGCTAAAGTCTTCAACAGAATATTAGTAAATTGAATATAACAATGCATCTTAAAGATCATGATAAAGCAGAATTTATTCTGGGAATGCAAGGTTGGTATAACATTCACAAATCAATAAATGTGATTCACCACATAAACAAAATAAAGGATAAAAACCACATGAGCATTTCAATAGATGCAGAAAAAAGCATTTGATAGAAGCCATCACTCATTTATGATAAATACTGTCAGCAAAGTGTGATTAGAGGAACCATACCTAAACATAGTAAAGTCCATATATTACAAACCCACTGCCTGCGTCAAACTCAGTGGGCAAACAATACAAGTGTTTTCTTTAAAAGCAGAAATAAGACAGGAATGTCAGCTTTCACCTCTCTTACTCAACATAGTACTGGAAGTCCTAGACACAGCAATGAGACAAGAGAAAACTAAAAGGCATCCAAATTGGAAAGAAATAAGTAAAACTTATTTAAATAAGTAAAATTTATGTCATTTGCAGATGACATGATACTGTAGAATCTACCAGGAAACTACTAGAACTGACAAATGACAAATGATAAATGACAAATTTATCTATGGCAGCATAGATAAATACAGCTTGCTTCCTTGCACAACCACATCAAAATTACAACTAAATTGTAGAACTACCATCACTCAGAACTTCCAGAAATCAAGTTGAATGGAAGTCTGACAACTACGGAAGTAAAGAAAGCACACTATATAGACTGGTAGGAAGGATAGAGATGAGGAACAGGCTGGTCCCACATCCACTTGTGATGGATAATCAGGAAGGATATCTCAGGATCAAGGAGTTCCAGCCCTGCACCAGGCCCCCTAGCCCAGGGTTCCAGTGCCAGAAAGGTAAGTCCCCCAAACTTCTGGCTGCAAAAACCAATGGGGATTAGATCAGTGGAAGAACTTCAGGACTCCCAAGCAGTTTCTCTTAAAAAATCCACACATGGAATTAACTCTGACTCACTCTGTCTGAGCTCCAGCACCAAGGTAGCAGCTTGAAAAGCACCACTGGCATACAGGAAGAATCTGAAATGTCTGACATCAAAGCAAGACCTGGGGGACAGCTTTAGCACAGACAGAAAGATGGGCAGAAGCGATTGTCCCTTTTCTGAACCCTTCCGCCCACAGAGCAACAGAGACAGCAGGCGAGTGCCATACATGAGATTCCATCAACCTGACTAACACTTTTGTCCCTCCCTGGAGATTCTGTGAGACTCTGTCTCACCCAAATTATGGGCCCACCCAAACTATTAGCAGAGATTTTTCCACATGAGTGGCTGGTTTTGGCTCATGCTTCACAACTTCCTAAGTCCTGTCAAATAAGCAACAACTGACCTTAGTGACCCCTTAGCCCCAGAACCTCTTGCTAAGTGATCCAGGCCCAACACTAGCAACAGACAGGCTAGATTAACAACTTGGCTTCACCTGGGAATCTCAAAAATGAGCATAGGTAGCTACCATGTCAGATGTTTTATAGGCCAGGCAGGGTGGCCCTGGGCAAAACACAGGCGAAGGCTGACCTTGGCCTGCACCACCCAGGTCGCCCCAGAGCCTGTGCACTTAGTGGACAGCTATAGACCATGATGGAGCACCACCACCCTGCCCCTGCACAGCTGATCCTCCATGGATGGCGGGGGTTGGTGGTCAATGGACACAACCAGTCCTTGCAGCTAACTGTCTTGGGTGAATCCTTCACATTGATCTGCCAACAGCAAACAATGCTCAACTACAAGAAAAGGGTATATTTAGCCCACACGAAGGGTGCACCTTGAGTACGCAGCTTGGGTGATAGGCGAGGCTGTGACATTGGACCCCATAGGACACCTACTATATTACACCACACTACCAATAGAAGAAGTCATAGGAACTCTGCCTAATACATAGAAACAAATACAAGGAGGGTGCCAAAATGAATAGACAAAGAAACATGGCACAAATGAACACATCAAAAATCCAGAAAAATAACTAAATAAAAGGGAGATAAGCAATCTATCAGATGCAGAGTTCTAAACACTAGTTATAAGGATCCTCGGGAAGTTAGTGAGGACCTCAATTGCATAAAAAAGATCCAGTCAGAAATGAAGGATTTACTAATTGAAATAAAGAACAATTTACATGGAAAAAAACAGTAGAATGGTTGAAGCTGAAAATCAAATCAATGATTTGGAACATACGGAAGCAATAAACAATCAATCAGAACAACAAGAAGAAAAAAGAATTAAAAAATGAGGGTAGTATAAACAGCCTCTGGGATAACTTCAAGTGTCCCAACGTTCTCATCATAGGGGTGCCAGAAGGAGAAGAGGAAGAGCAAGAAATTGAAAATTGGACTTCTGGCCAAGATGGAGGTGTAGGTGGAAACACTGTGTCCCCTCCCACAACTAAATTTAAAGACAACAAAGTTTTAGAAACAAAAACACAGCCAAAACAGTGAAAATTGAACTGTACAGAAGTCCGACAACAACGAACCACTCAGCCAGACTGGTAAGAGGGGTGGAGGCAGCGGCAGAATGGGGTCGGGCTGGAAAGACTGTTCCCTCTGACTGACCCAGGAGAGGAGGCGGAGTTAGTTGGTGGATCCCAAGCGTGGGGTGGTGACAGGCAGACCCAATGAGAGTGCAGGGTCACACACTGCAGGCTGACTGCAGTCACACATTTGCACGTAGATAAACCAAGCGAAGGAGTGAACAGTGAGACAGACTGCTCAGGCTAGGGCCCTAGTGACAGGAATTAGACACTGAAAGCACCAACTGGAAAGACTTTCTCGGCCAATTGGAAAGACTTTCTTGGGGTTGAGGTGCCGAGAGAGGCTCCCACGCTTACAGAGGGTTCATTGGAGAGAACCACAGAGTCCTGGAGAGTACATGGGCCCACATACCCGGGAACTGGCACCAGAGGGGCCCAATTTGCTTGTGAGAAGCCACAGAGGGGACAGAAATCTGAGAGAGAGTGGAATGGAGCAAAGCGCCATTTTTTCCCCTCTCTGACCCTGCCCCCATGTACAGCGTCACAATCCAGCGACTGGGTTGCCCAGCTCTGACGAACACCTAAGGCTCTGCCCCTCAAGCATAACAGGTGTGAACAGACCAAGAATTATGACCCAAGAACAGCTCAAAGCCCCAGAGCCTATAATTCTAAGTGACCAAGAAATAGCCAGCCTTTCAAATGCACAGTTCAAAATACTGGTGATCAGGATGCTCACAGAATTGGTTGATTTTAACCACAAATTAGAGGAACATATGGAGGATAAATTGATTGAAATGAAGGGAAATGAACAGGAAACCAATAGTGATGGAAAGGAAACTGGGACTCAAATCAATGGAATGGACCAGAAGGAAGAACAAAACATCCAACCAGAAAAGAATGAAGAAACGAGAATTCAAAAAAAAAATTAGGAGAGGCTTAGGAACCTCCAGGACATCTTTAAATGTTCCAACATCAGAATTATAGGGGTACCAGAAGGGGAAGAGGAACAGCCACGAGTGGAAAACTTATTTGAATAAATAATAAAGGAGAACTTCCCCAGTCTGGCAAAGAAAATAGATTTCCAGGAAATCCTGGAAGCTCAGAGAGTCCCAAATAAGTTGGACCCAAGAAGGAACACACCAAGGCACATCATAATGACATTAGCCAAGATTAAAATGGAGAGAATCCTAGAAGCAACAAGAGATAAGGGGACAGTCACCTACAAAGGAGTACCCATCAGACTGTCAGCTGATTTCTCAAAAGAGACCTTACAGGCAAGAAGGGGCTGGAAAGAAGTATTCCAAGTCATGAAATCCAAAGACCTACATCCAAGATTGCTCTATCCAGCAAAACCTACATTTAGAATGGGAGGGCAGACAAAGTGCTTCTCAGATAAGGTCAAATTCAAGGAGTTCATCATCACTAAGCCCTTATTATATGAAATATTAAAGGGACTTATATAAGAAAAAGAAGATGAAAAATACGAACAGTGAAAGGACAGCAAACTCATAGTTCTTAACAACCATATCTAAAACAAAAGCAAACTAAGAGGACAGCTAGATCAGCAGCGGAACCATAGAAATGGAGATCACATGGAGGGTTAGCAACAGGGGAGTGGGAGGAGGAGACAGGGGGAGAAGTTGCAGAGAATAAGTAGCATAGAAGGTAAGATAGAAAATAGACAGGGGGAGGGCAAGAATACTATGGGAGATACAGAATCTAAAGAACTTGTGACACATGGACATGAACAAAAGGAGGGGAATGGTGGGGGAGGGGTGTGCAGGGTTGAGGGGAATAAGGGGGGGAATGGGACAACTGTAATGGCATAATCAATAAAATATATTTTTTAAAAAAGAAATTGAAAATCTATTTGAAAAAGCAATAAAAGGAAACTTCTTTAATTTGGTGAAGGAAACAGACATGCAAGTCCAGGAAGCTTAGAGAGTCCTCAACAAGCTGGATGCAAAGGGGAACACTCCAAGACACATCATAATTAAAATGCCAAAGGTTAAAGATAAAGAGAGAATCTTAAAAGCAGCAAGAGAAAAGGAGACAGTTGCCTACAAAGAAGTTCCCATAAGACCTCCAGCTAATTTCTCAAGAGAAGGTTTACAGCTAAGAAGGGGCTAGAAAGAAGTACTCCAAGTCATGAAAGGCAAGAGCCTACATCCAAGATTACTCTATTCAGGAAAACTGTCATTTAGAATGGAAGAGCAGATCAAGTGTTTCCCAGATAAGGTCAAGTTAAAAGAGTTCATCATCACCAAGCCATTATTACATGAAATGTTAAATGGATTTATCTAAGAAAAAGAAGATGGTCAAAAATATGAACAGCAAAATGACAACAAACTCACAACTATCAATAACTGAACTTAAAAACAAAAACAAACTAAGCAAACAACTGGAACAGGAACAGAATCAGAGAAATGGAATCACATGGAGAGTTACCAGTGGGGACAGGCAGAGAGAAGAAAGGGGGAAAAGGTACAGGGAATAAGAAGCACAAATGGTCTATAGAATAGGGGGAGGTTAAGAATTGGAGAAATTGGAATTGGAGAAGCCAAAGAACTTATTATAGGTACCAGCCATTCTTTTAAGGATTGTTCTGGAAAGCTGATAGCTTGGTAGCCTCAGGCCCATGGGAACTTGTTGCTCCTTCTGTTGTTGTGGGAAACTGAATCTTGGGAAGTTGAACTTGGAGAAGGGGAATCCTTTCTCCACATTGGCTCCTTGTTTGGGAAACACAGAGTGAATTCTAAGGATAATGTTTAGATAATCTTCTCATATCACAATTTGGTTATTTTTAGAAACTCAAATGAAAACAAAGGCAAAGAAGTAGTAGCAGCAGCTATGCTTTAGATTATTATTTGATTTTCCATTATCAAAAATCAAATTCTTATTTTCCTGGTTAACAGATCAAAGAACCAAAGATAATATCATTGAACTATGACATCCCTTATCTATAAAGTTGATTGATTTTGCCAGTTAGTGGGATAGATCTGCCCTGAGCCATGTACCGATTCTCACTGAATTTTCTTATTATTCAGAAGAATACATTTTCTAAAATAGCTGGGTGAATTTGGGGGTGCTGTTAGTGACCAGAGAATAGAGGGAAGTGAACCAACTTACATGGAGATCTTATTAGTTTGCTTTGATCTTACTGTTGTTATTGATCTAACCTATCTCTGTGGGACTCTCCCACTGTCCAATCTTCAACGTACCTGTTCCATACTGACTGTGAAATATGATGTTCATTTTTAAATTTGTATTTTCATATTTAGAGTCAGAGGTAGAAATTGGTGCTCTAAAAACTATCCTTTGAACTATTTCTACTCAAAATCACCTCAATAACAACACAAAAGAAATTGACTATTACCTCACAGGAGCTTACTGTTTTCCTACCTTCCAATGTTGGGAACAAGAAAAATAGTCTTAGCCCCAAGGAGCCTGCGTCCCTAGCAAACATCCTGTAAGTTGATTGCCATCTGTTTAGTTTCAAAATTTTCCTCTCAGTTGAGTTAGACCCCACCCTGTTCCTGAGCGCGGGCTCTGTAAGCCAATAGCTAACCACCACATCTGCTTCTGTGCAACGCTTGCTTGCTTGCCTCTATATAAGGACTTAGCTGTAAGCGCTGGGCGCACCTCTCGTTTGCAGCCCCAGCGGGCACCGTGTCTCCAGACACTTTGAGAGTTCGCCCCTGCACAGGCTAAACTTGGCCAATAAAGTAACATCTTTGAAACCCTGGAAGTCTCTGACATTTGTTCTCTCGATTGGTGGATGCAACACCCTCATCTTCATTTTTCCCTTCCTCCCTCACTCCTTTCTTTCCTTCCTTTCTTCATTTCTTCCTTCTGTATATTTTAAAGTACCACAGGATCAATAGGTCATTCTGACACCTTGAGAACAGTTTATCATATCAGTTTCATTCTGATATCTGCTGGGAAGGATCAACATTTCAATTTCAGTGAGAATGTTTTAAAACCTCCTTAAAGATAATCTATCTGAAGCCTTTCATTTGGAAAAATAAAAAAAAAAAGAGAGCGAGAAGTGACTGGATTTTTAGAAGATTTTGAGATCAAAGGATTTGGTTAATCTTTTAAGATATTTGCTATAACTTTCTAAATTTGGATGTGCAGGTTTAGTTTCTGGAAGTTGTTTTCTGCTGATGTTGCCACTGTGTGGATGGCATTTCCTGGATTATAGTCCTAGGGAGCCCCAAGTTCTCCTAGGTTTGGTTAAATTGCGTGGTTCTCACCCTGAGCTGCAATTTACAATCACCTTGGTAGCTTTGAAATTTATGGAAACCCACAGGCCTCCCTCAGAGTAATACAGTAATTCTAGGGGTGGGAAGTGGTAGCTTTCCAGATTATCATGTGCAGTCAGGATTGAGAACTACTGAGACAACTGAACCAGAGAAAATATAAAAAACACTCCCATCTAATTATTCTTTAAAAAATAAACAAAGGCATTGAAGTAAACTATTAAAGTATAGTATAAACATTACCTTTAAATAGGATGTACACATCAGATTAGATTGTAAAAGTTGAAAAAAATATAAGGACATATGCATGGTTAGGTACCTTAACAGAATGGTCTGTGGTTTCCAATCATTGCTTGAGTTTTTACTCTGTAAAATGTTATGATTTGTCACTCAGATTTTCTCAGGCTTGAACAGGTATTATTTACTTAGAATTCTTCTGTTTATGCTCAAAAGTCTTCCCTCTCTGTCACTGTGCACCTTTGTTTAAGGTCTTCAGTAAGATGTGTCTGCAGGGTCTTTTCTATGATGGTCGATTTCCTATCTGATCAGATAGTGCTAGTGAAAGCATTTCTACCGGAGGTGTGGTTTGTTTACCAGCAGCAGCAGCAGCACACCAGGGAGTTTGTTAAAAAGGCAGAAATCCAGAACCTACTTCAGATTCTAATGAATCAGAATCTGTAGTTTAACAAGATTACTTGTAATTTATCTGCACATCAAGTTAAAGAAGCTTTGAACTAAGGAAAGTCCTTTACTATTTTTGCATGTGCCTTTGCACTAGGCTTCTACCTCTTTCTTATGCAAAACTGATAAGCAAGAGAAAGATTTCTATCAAAAATTTAACGCATGCATATATGATTTATACTTTTTCATATAGCATCTATTTTCAGAGCTCTATGTTCACTTTTCTAGTACCTTTTTATTTTTAATTATAGTTGACATACAATATTGTATTTGTTTTGGTTTTACAACTTATTGATCACATTTATGTAACTTACAAAGTGATCACTCCACCAAATCTAGTGCCCATTTGACACCATAAAGAGTTGTTACAATGTCATTGACTATATTCCCTATGCTGTACTTTACATAACTATTGTGTAACAACCAGTCTGTACTTGTTAATCTTTTTACTTTTTTCACCCATTCCCCTCACCCCCCACCCCCATCTGGCAACCAACAAAATGCTCTATGTGTCTATGAGTCTGTTTTCTGTTCTGCTTGTTGGTTTATTTTGGCATTTTGGATTTCACATAAAAATAAAATTACCTAGCATTTGTCCTTGTCTGAATTATTTCACTCAGAACAGTACCCTTTAGGTCCAACCATGTTATTGCAGATGGCAAGATTTCATTCCTTTATTTGGCGGATACATACTCCATTGTGTATATGCAACAGTTCTTTTTTTGCCCCATTTTCTTTTTTAATATATTTTATTGATTATGCTATTACACTTGTTCCATTTCCCCCTTTATTCCTCTCTGCCCTGCACCCCTCTTCCAACAGCATTCCCCCCCTTTAGTTCATGTCCATGGGTCATACATATAAGTTCTTTGGCTTCTACATTTCCTATGCTATTCTTAACCTCTCCTTGTCTATTTTGTAGACCATTTATGCTTCTTATTCCCTGTACCTTTTCCCTCTTTTTTCTCTTTGCTTATCTCCACTGATAACCCTCCATGTGATCTCCATTTCTCTGATTCTGTTCCTGTTCCAGTTGTTTGCTTAGTTTGTTTTTGTTTCTGTTTTAAGTTCAGTTATTGATAATTGTGAATTTGTTGTCATTTTGCTGTTCATATTTTTTATCATCTTCTTTTTCTTAGATAAATCTGTTTAATAGTTCATATAATAATGGCTGGTGATGATGAACTCTTTTAACTTGACCTTATCTGGGAAACACTTGATTTGCCCTTCCATTCTAAATGATAGCTTTGCTGGGTAGAGTTAATCTTGGATGTAGGCTCTTGCCTTTCATGACTTGGAGTACTTCTTTCTAGCCCCTTCTTGACTGTAAGGTTTCTTTTGAGAAATCAGCTGGAGGTCTTATGGGAACTTCTTTGTAGGCCACTGTCTCCTTTTCTCTTGCTGCTTTTAAGATTCTCTCCTTATCTTTCATCTTGGGTAATGTAATTATGATGTGCCTTGCTGTGTGCTTCCTTGGGTCCAACTTCTCTGGGATTCTCTGAGCTTCCGGGACTTCCTGGAAGTCTATTTCCTTTGCCAAATTAGGGGAGTTCTCTTTCATTATGTTTTCAAATAAATATTCAATTTCTTGCTCTTCCTCTTCTCCTTCTGTTCCCCCTATGATTTGCATGTTAGAATGTTTAAAGTTGTCCCAGAAACTCCTGAAACTCTCCTCCTTTTTTTGAATTCTTGTTTCTCCATTCTGTTCTGGTTGAATGTTTATTTCTTCCTTCTGGTCTAAACCTCTGATTTGAGTGCCAGTTTCCTTTCCATCACTCTTGGTTCCCTGTACATTTTCCTTTATTTCACTTTTTATGTCCTTCACTTTTTCCTATATTTTGCAACCATACTCAACCAATTCTGTGAACCTCCTGATTACCAGTGTTTTGAACTCTACATCTGATAGCTTGGCTATCTATTCATCGCTTAGTTGTATTTTTTTTGGAGCTTTGACCTGTTCTTTCATTTGGGCCATTTTTTTTCATCTCAGTGCACCTGTTATATAGTAAGGGGTAGAGCCTTACTATATAACTACCCACTGCTTACTCAGATCTCCACCAGCTTTGAGTCACTTCCTCCACCACCCACAAGCAAAGAAAATCTTTCTGGTGCTGATATCCAGCTGGGTGGGTTTGTGTATGTTCTAGGACCCTATGGGTCTCTCCAATGAACTCACCTGTGGGACTGAGGGTTTCTCCTGCTGCTGCAAAACCCACAGGTTTTTTAATTCAGTTGTTCTGAGGTTTTATTTCCCCACTCTGGAGCCCTGGGTTACTCAGTCTGTCTGGTGCCCTGTTATTCCTCCTGGTTTATCTGCAAGCAAATGTAGGACCACCTGCTCTGCCAGGTGCCACCTCACCAGGTTTACCAGCCACCACCGACTCTGGTCAGCCACTCACCACCTTACCTTGATTCTTCTCCACCCTGGCTGCCATCTCCACCCTCCTACCAGTCTGGATGAACGTTTTTTCATTAATTCCTTGGTTGTTGGACTTCCATACAGTTCAATTTTCTAGCAATTCCAGTTATTTTTTGTTTTTAAATTTGTTGTTGCACTTTTTTTTTGTTGTGCAAAGAGGCACTGTGTATCTACCTATGCCTCCATCTTGGCTGGAAGTCACAACATTTCTTCTTTATCCATTCATCTGTTTATAGACACCTGGGTTGCTTCCATGTCTTGGCTGCAGTGAACATATGGATGTATGTGCCTTTTTGATTTAGTGTTTTGGGTTCTTTCAGATAAATACACAGAAATAGTGTTGCCATATTCTTCTTTGTCTCTTGTTATAGCCTTTGTTTTAAAGTCTATTTTGTCTGGTATTAGTATTGCTACCCTAGTTTTTTGTTTATTTGTTTATTTCCATTTTCATAAAATATTTTTTCCATCTCTTTAGTTTCAGTTTGTGTAGACTTGCTTCAACCTGAAGTGAGTCTCCTGTAGACAGTATATGTAAAGGTCTTTTTTGTTATCTGTTTAGCCACCATGTGTCTTTGATTGAAGCATTTAATGCACTTGCATTTAAAGTAATTGCTGACAAATAAAGGTATGTATTTATTGACATTTATCATTTATATTTTTGATTTTTTCCTTTTTTTCTTAAAGAAGATGCTGTAACATTTCTTGTAGTACTGGTTTGAAGGTGATGAACTCCTTTAGCTTTTTCTTGTCTGGGTAGCTCTTTATTTGTCTTCAGTTCAAAATGATAGTATTGCTGTGTAGTATAATCTTGTTTGTAGGTCCTTGCTTTACATCACTTTGCGTATTTTGCACCAATCCCTTTGGGCTAGCAAAGTTTCTGTTGAGAAATCAGCTAACACCCTTATGGGACCTCCCTCCTAGATAACTATCTGCTTTCCTCTTGTTGCTTTTAAGATTCTCACTTTGTCTTTAATCTTTGACATTTTCATTATAATGTGTCTTGGTGTGGGCCTCTTTGGGCTCATTTTGTTTGGGACTGTTTGTGCTTCCTGGACTTATATGTCTATTTCCCTCACCAGGTTAGGAAAATTTTCTGTCATTATTTTCTAAAATAGGCTTTCAATTTCTTGCTCTCTCTCCCCTCCTTTTGGTACTCCCGTGATGCACATACTGGTACATTTGAAGTAGTCCCAGAGGCTCTCTCTAAACTATCCTCACTTTCTTGATTCTTTATTTTTTCTTTTTTGTTATCCTGATTGGGTGTTTTCTTCTTTCCTACCTTCAAAATCACTGATTCTATCCTCTGCTTTATCTACTATAATATTGATACCCTATAAAGTGTTCTTCAATTCTGACTGTTTTTGTTTTTTTTTTATTTTTTATCCCATTTTTACATTCTTATATCTCTTTCTTGATGTTCTCACTAAATTTATCTACTTTTCCTTTACATTCATTGAGCATCTTTATAACCAGAGTTTGAACTCTGCATCTGGTAGATTACTTATCTCCATTTTGTTTAGTTCTTTTTCTGGGGTTTTGCTCTGTTCTTCACTTGGGACATGTTTCTATGTTTCCTCATTTTGACTGCCTCCATGTGTTTGTTTCTACATATTACATAAAGTTGCTATATCTCCCGGTCTTAGTAGAGTGACCTTATGTAGTAGGTGTCCTATGGGGCCCAGAGGCCCAGCCTCCCCAGTCACCTGAGCTTGGTGCTTCAAGTTTGCCCCAGTATAGGCTGTGTGTGTACCCTCCTGTGATAGTTAAGCCTTGATTGTTATTTGCACATCAATGGGAGGGATTAACCCCCAGGCTGATGGGTTTCAAGGTCTGGTTAAGACCACCTTGGAGGATCAGGTATGCAGGGGCCTACCCCATGGAGTAATACTTGCTTAAGTGTCTCTGGTGCATAATGAGTCACCTCTTAAATGTGCTGCTTGTGGAGGTGATTTGTTGGTGATGCTTTGACATGGCCTGAAGCTGCCTACTGAGCTTTCTGACTTTGGAAACTTCCAGGAGTGCACATCAAGTTTAGCTGCTGCCTGTGACCTGGCCAGGGCCACGCAGCATGAGCTACAAAGTGATCTTCAGACAGTTAGGCTTAGAGGTGCCCAGCTGTGGCCAAGCTGTGCACCACTGCTGACTGCTATTGGTACTGGGCCTGGGGACACTCACTATGAAGTATGGGGCAATCTTAGGCCAGATGCTGCTTATTTTGGGTTTACGAATCTTTGAGAGATTTTAGAAAAGTCATCAGCATGAGTCAGGACAGTCCACTTGTAGGGAAAAGCCACTGTACATGGTTTGGGTGAGCCTGCAAGTTGGGTGGGGCAGGGTCTCAAGGACTCAAGGAATCATTAGAGGAGGGTTAACAGAGTTAGACAGATTGATGGAGACTTAGCTATGGCAGCTGCCTGCTGGCTCTGTGGGGGAAGGTCTCAGCAAAGGAACAAAGGCCTCTGGCAGCACTTCTGTCTGAAATAAAGCTGCCTTTCCAGCTCTTGATGGACAAAGTAGTTCCTCCATGTATATCCCTGGAATCTTAAGAGTTGCTGCCTCAGTGCTGGACCTGAGAGCCAGTGAGTGTAAGTTCATGCTTCAGCTCTTTCAGAGGAATTCCTAGACTCCAGCAATCCTCTGTCTCACTCAGCCATAGCCCTGCTGGTTTTCACAGCCAGAAGTTATGGGAACTTCCCTTCCCTTACTGGATATCTGGGCTGGACCCTAGTTTGGGGTTGGGATCCCTCACTCCTCAGGGAGGCCTCTGAAGCTGAGATATTTCTCTTGTTTTTTATCTGCCACATGTAGGTGCAAGGCCAGGCTATTCTGCTTTTCTGCTTCTCTACTTCTCCTACCAGTCTCAGTGTGGCTTTTTTCTTCTTTATGTCCTTAATTGTAGGATTTCTGTTCAGTCAGATTTCAGGTGGTTCTTAATTATGGTGGTTTTGTAGTTAATTGTAATTTTGATGTGGTTGTGGGAAGATGTGAGTACTGCATTTACCTACTCCATCATCATTACCATATGGTCACTTTACTTAATGTGGATTGCTTCCTCATTAAAAGTAAAAAAGTCACATCATTTCCAGGTGATCTACAATTTAAGTTTTGCTGGTGACAACCAAAATTAAATTGTGACTTAATTGATAAAAGTTGTTTTAATTGAGATTGTGGGATTATTTTGGACAAGCTGCTTTAATGAAAAGTACCTTGGTCCTGTAGTCAAAGCTATATTGCTTCAAAATGCTGCCTTTTGCTTCCCAGAATCAGGTATGGTTGCACTGATCTGCAAATTTGAATTTCCTCATTTAGTAAATGAGACAATCACCTGAAATCCCATTTGGCTTGGTATATTTACTCTCTGCCTTTATTAGCTAACATATTTGATTATCTGCTTTGGGCATTTGGTTGATTTGTCAATATTGGACATCAGGATGTTCAAGATGTCTAGGAAAGGCTGGTTCCATGTAGAAATCAATCATTTTTTTTCATGCTGACAGCTTAAACAAAATCTAATATGAAGCTCTTGAGTAGAAACATCTCAGAATTAAGGTACAACTCCATTTATTACCTATACCACCTGTCTCTTCTGTTAGCTCCCCTGCTTTTCATAAGGGGTGATTTTTACAGTTTGAGGCTTGTGCTAGGACCAAAAGGGGACAGTGGAATGTGATGAATGTCACAGCATTTGGTGCTTAGATCTTTTTTCCTCTTTCTAGACTCATTCTCCTTCTAATTTATGGTTTAAATACTATCTGTATGCTGATGACTCCTAAATTTAAATCTCTATTCGGACTTCTTGCAAAAGTCTATACTCATATCCTACTGTCTTCTTCACGTCTCCACTTGGATATCCAAAGACCATCTCTGGTGTTACAAGTTCAAAATCTAAGTTTTTATTCTTTTTTTTTCTAGTTTTTAAAAGTTGTTGTTCAAGTACAGTTGTCTTCGTTTTTCTGCCACCACTTTCCAACTTCGAATGCTCTCTGCAAAACTGCAGTTTGGCTCCTCCAGTCACTCAGTTCAAAGGAATGGGGTCATCCTTGGTCTTCCTTCTCTCTCCATGTTCAATCCACATTTCTTTAAAATGTACCCAGAGTTCTACCACTTCTAACAATCTCCCTCCTTATAACTACTGGGTGCAAACCATCTTCTCTTGCCTGGATGTGCCATCTCCTCCCTTCTACCTTTATTCTTCTCCATTCTGTCTGTAACAAAGTAGTCAGGGGAAGTCAGCTCTCTTTTCCATACTTTCCAGAGCCCCTGTCTCACTCAGTAAAAGCCAAAGGTCCCAGACAACTTTCTCTTATCTCTAGCTATTCTTTCCACTTACTCTTTGTGGTAGGTGGGGTTTTTCAGAAGCACACATTAGAGACTGATTTGGTGGGTTGATTATATAGTAGGGCTCAATACCTATAGAGAAAAGTGGGCTGAAGAGAGATAAGTCAAACTGTAAAGCAGCCCAATAAAGTTGCAGATAACCCTACAAGGAGCTTGAACCATCTATGATAGCCTGCCAGTGCTGTCTCTCTTTAGGCCAATATGGCTGCATCTTTACACCTGTCTCATCAGTTATTGGATGAAACTTGCTCTGAGCAGGTAGATCTCTGCCGCTGAGACATACCTTGAAGAAGCTAGAATATTAGAGGCTGTTAGTTGACACCTTGGAGAGTGCATGTCCATGTCCACCAGCCACATTGACTCTCTTATGCAAATCCAGCCCACTCTGCCTCAAGGCCTTTGTACTTGCAGGAATGCAATTCTACTAGATATATTTTTTTAACTCTTGGAAAGCAAAACTTTGGATAAGTGGGGTGAGGCTACTGTATACCATGCTGTTGGGAAGTACTGTGAGTAAAAAACATGTCCATATATTCAATATAGAAGAGAAATGGTACCAGCGGATTTGGGGAGCAAGAGGGAGGAATGGGGACAGGCCCAG
Source organism: Sturnira hondurensis (assembly GCF_014824575.4). Taxonomy (NCBI): domain Eukaryota; kingdom Metazoa; phylum Chordata; class Mammalia; order Chiroptera; family Phyllostomidae; genus Sturnira; species Sturnira hondurensis. Next base: position 50,811 of record NW_028094270.1, read on the forward strand.
AGATGCACACCCTACAGAAGCCCAGTGAGGATCACAGGAAGAAGGATGTGTGTGCACTGAGAAAAGAAGAGGACTTAACACCAGGGCAGATTTGAAGGAAGTGGGTGGAGTTCCAGAAGTAACCACTTGTGGCAAGAATGCTCCCTCTGTGTCCCCATTTAGTGAATATCTTATGTTCACATTTGTCCTCTCATCAGGCTTTATGAGTTCCTGGAACCTGACATTGTAGCAATTGTTTTTCCCATAAAATTCCCAGAGGTTGCCCTCAAATGTTCTATCTGCTTTGTGGGACTTAGATGAATGATCCTGAAAAGTAGGTAAAGTGGGAAAGAGATGCTTTGATACTGAGCTCCATGTCACTAGACACATGCAAGCAGAGACTCCACGATCTCTTGTGAGAGGATATGAGGTGAAAGTTGAACAACAGATGGAAACTCAGATGGTCTGACCCCAATAAATCTGAGATTCTGGATTTCCAAGCTCATTTGCTGCCCTTTATCCACACTGAACTTGTCTCCACTAGAGAGTTTTCATCCATCATGCTCTCTCATCTCTCTTAGGCCTCTGCTTAAATGTCACTTTATGAATGAGGTCTTCCTTCCTGATCAACCTTTTAAAAATATAACCTTCCATCATTTCCTACTCATGTGACTCCATTCCAGGAAGACAAATACTCCAATGAAAAAATGGGCAAGGGACCTGAACAGACACTTCTCCAGGGAGCACATGCAGAAGACCCAGAAGCATATGAAAGGATGCTTGGCACCACTAGTCATCAGAAAGATGCAAATTAAAACCACAATGAGATACCACTTCACACCAGTCAGAATGGCCATCATAAAGAAATCAACTAACAACTAGTGCTGGTGTGAGGTTGTGGAGAAAAGGGAACACTAATGCATTGTTGGTGGGAATGAATACTGGTAGAGCCACTGTGGAAAACAGTGTGGAATTTCCTCAGAAAACTAAAAATGAAACTACTTTTTGGCCCAGCAATTCCACTGTTGTGAATATACCCTAAGAACACTGAATCACCAATCGAAAAGAACCTACACACCCCAATGTTTATGGCAGCACAATTTACAATAGCCAAGTGCTGTAAGCAACTTAGGTGCCCATCAGTAAACAAATGGATCAGAAAACTATGGTACATTTACACAACGGAATTCTATGCAGCAGAAAGAAAGAAGGAACTTCTACCCTTTGCAACAGCTTGGATGGAACTGGAAAACCTTATGCTAAGTGAAATAAACCAGGTGTTGAAAGACAAATACCATATGATTTCAACTATAAGTGGGGCCTAATGAATAAAACAAACAAGCAAGCAAAATGTAATCAGAGACATTGAAATACAGAACAAATTGACAGTAACCATAGGGGTGGGGGAGGGGATAAGAGGAAAAAGAAGGGGAAGGATGATCAAGGAACATATATAAAGGACCCATGGACAAAGCCAAAGGCAGTAGTATTGAGGGTGAGATGTGCAGTGGGTGGGGCGGGGGAGAGTGATGGAGGGGGGGATGGGGAGAACTATACTTCAACAGCAACAAAAAAGTGTAAGGAAAAAATGTAATAATCATATCATTTTGAGTCATTGACAATTGAGTATTGTGCAAAAAATTTCAGTGATGAAATGGCATGTTTTGACATCTCACTAGGTGGTGGTGAGGGTGAAGAGGGGAGATTGATACTCAAACTCCAAATTTTTTGTTCTGATTTCTTCCTTGTCAGATGATTCCTTCCCTTCTTTAAACATGATTAGACCTTTTAAAACTTTTCTCTTTTAGGAAATACAACCTTTTTAACTTCTTCCTAGGTGAAGCTTTTGTTTCAAAGAAGGCTGCTGGTTTGCCCTTGTTTTCTTTATTTCACTTTGTATAGATGGATATTCCACTGCGAATACACCTGTGTTAATTTTAACCCCATCATATTCATATTCCATGTACATAGAAACTCTTTGATCCAGAATTGTACCCTGGCAATAAAATGTTTGCTTTGCTTCTTGCCATTTCTTCCTCTTATGGAAGGAGATAATGCTTTCTTTAAAAAAATTTAAATATATTTTATTGATTATGCTATCACAGTTGTCCCATTCCCTTCCTTCATTCCCCTCCACCTGGCAGACCCTCTCCCACCCACATTTCCCCCCTTTAGCTCATGTCCATGAGTCATAAGTTCTTTAGCTTCTACACTTCCCATACTATTCTTGCCTTCCCCCTATTTTCTACCTACCGTCTATGCTACTTATTCTCTGTACCTTTTCTCCCTCTTTTCTCCTCCCACTCCCTTGTTGTTAATTCTCCATGTGATCTCCATTTCTTTGGTTCTGTTCCTGTTCTAGTTGTTTGCTTAGTTTGTTTCTGTTTTTGTTTTAGATGTGGTTGTTAATAACTGTGAGTTTGATGTCATTTTACTATACATATTTTTTAGTCTTCTTTTTCTTGGACAAGTCCTTTTAACATTTCATATAATAACAGCTTGGTAATGATGAACTCCTTGAACTTGACCTTATCTGAGAAGCACTTTATCTGCCCTTCCATTCTAAATGAAAGCTTTGCTGGATAGAGCAATCTTGGATGTAGGTCCTTGCCTTTCATGACTTGGAATACTTGTTCCCAGCCCCGTCTTGCCTGTAAGGTCTCTTTTGAGAAATCAGCTGACAGTCTGATGGGAACTCCTTTGTAGGTGACTGTGTCCTTACTTCTTGCTGCTTCTAGGATTCTCTCCTTCATTTTAATCTTGGCTAATGTAATTATGATTTGCCTTGGTGTGTTCCTCCTTGGGTCCAACTTCTTTGGGACTCTCTGAGTTTCCTGGACTTCTTGGCAGTCTATTTCCATTGCCAGATTGGGGAAGTTCTCCTTTATTATTTGTTCAAATAAGTTTTCCACTCGTGGCTGTTCCTCTTCCCCTTCTGGTATCACTATAATCCAGATGTTGGAATGTTTAAAAATGTCCTAAGCCCCTCCTCATTTTTTGAATTCTCGTTTCTTCCTATTTTTTGTTTGGTCATTTCTTTCTTTCTTCTGGTCCACTCCATTGAGGTGAGTGACAGTTTTCTTCCCATCACTATTGGTTCCCTGTGCATTTTCCTACATTTCACTTAGTGTAGCCTTCACTTTTCATCTAATTTGTGACCAAATTCAACCAATTTTGTGACCATCCTGATCACCAGTGCTTTGAACTGTGCACCTGATAGGTTAGCTATCTCCTCATGGCTTAGTTGTATTTTTTCTGGAGCTTTGATCTGTTCTTCTGTTTGGACCATTTTTTTTTTTTGGTCTTGTCATACCTGTTATGTAGTGAGAGGTGGAGCCTTAGGTGTTCACCAGGGTGGAGCAGCCGAATTGCTGGATTGTGATGCTGTGTGTCTGGGGGGGAGGGGCCCAAGAGGGAAGAGTGGCATTTGCTCTGCTCTCTGTTGGATTTCAGTCCCTTTTGCCACTTCCCCCAAGCAAACTGGGCCTTTCTGGTGCTGATTCCCGTGTGGGTGGACTTGTGTACATTCCAGGACCCTGTGGATCTCTCCAACAAACTCTCCTGTGAGTCTGGGAGTCTCTCCAGCACCTAAACCCTGACAGGAGTTTTCAATGAGTGTTTTGAGGCTTTATTTCCCTGCCCTGGGACCCTGGGTTGTGCAGTCTGTCTTGCTCCCCAGTTTTGCCTGGTTTATCTGTGCACGAATATTAAACTGTCTGGTTAGCCAGCTGCTTGCATGCCTTGCCCTGCTTCACAATCACCACATCAATGGGTCTGCCCATTGCCACCCCGCTCCCAGGGTCTGCCAGCCACCAGGATTTGTCAGCTGCTGCCTTGTGCACTGGATGCCACCAGTTTTCTTGCCTCGACCCTCTCCACCCAGCTTCCCGACTCCACCCCTCTTACCCATCTGGATGAATGTGTCTACTTTAATTCCTTCGTTATTGAACTTCCATACAGTTCGATTTTCTGTCAGTTCTGGTTGTTATTTTGTTTTTAAATTGCTGTTGTCTTTTTTTGGTTGTGTGAGGAGTCACAGTGTGTCTACATATGCTTCCATCTTGGCTGGAAGTCTCAAGAATGCTTTCTAAATGAAACATTTCATGGCCTATATCACTTTCCAGATATACTTCAGATGAAATGTTTTTTTTTCAGTTTTTTCCCCAAATTTTTTATTTAATTATTTTTCAAGTACAGTTTTCTGTCTATTACTCCCATCCCATCCCACCTCCGTGCTCCCCCCTCCCTCCCATTTCCACCCTTCTATGTTGTTGTCCATGTATCCTTTATATATGTTCCTCTAAATCCCTCCTCTATTTCCCCTGAAATTCCCTCCCTTCCCACCCCCNGCTTGCTTGTTTGTTTTGTTGTTTAGCTTCCTGTTAAAGGTCAGATCATATGGTATTCGTCCTTTAACACCTGGCTTATTTCACTCAGCATAATGCTTTCCAGTTCCATCCATGATGTTGCAAAAGGTAGGAGCTCCTTCTTTCTTTCTGCAGCATAAAATCAGATGAAATGTTTTTAATTAAAAATTAAAGTATTTGGTATTTTACCAAGAAAACACCACTATTTTGGTAATTAATGAGAGCACAGAAATCCAGAATGACACACACCAACTACAATAATCAGACAATACATATTTGTCAGGTGAATCAGGTAAGTGCTTAATCATTAGTCTGGAACCTTAACCCTCATACAATATTACTTCCATTTAAGAAAAAAGAGTATCCAGGAAATTATGAAACTTGCCTGGGGTCATATAGGCAAAAAATGGTGCATTTGATGTTTAAACCCAGACCAGTCTTCTTACTCCATGAACTCTTCCTCCACAGTGAATGTGACCCCTGCATTGACACCCACTGCCTGTAAGCGCAGGTATCCTCAGTGAATAGATGGTGTTATTTTACTAGGGGGTAGTCATAAACATTCAGAAGAAAGACTTTGGATGGACCTTGGGGGTCTCATTGCTCTTGGACTCCCTTCCTCCTTCCTTCTATACCCTCCATCCTCTCTGGCTCTATTTACATCAAGTTGCTCCAGGTGGTCAAGGATGGAAAACTTTGCTCACTGCCCCAGAAACTGAGGGTGCAGAACCAGTTCCTCTGTGACTAGTGTTGGACTTTCAAATGTCTAAAGCATCTCAGTAACAAAAACGGTTTTTGTTAATAATGATTCCCTTTGTGGCATATATTGGTGGGTCATTATGCTAGTAGCTTCTCCACATATGCGCACATACTAGGGCAGTAGAAGGAAAAGAAATGACTGAACCCCTACCTGTCTCACAGATAACCATCCCAATGACTGGCCTTCCCTTTTCCCCCACCCAGGGTTTTGCACCTGGCTCATGAGAGTGCTGAAACAAGCTCAGAAGGCTTTCTTTCTTCTTCACATTTCATCATTGAGCAGATCTCCGTGTATAACAGGATTTGAGTGGGAAGATGACAGGTTTCTAATATTTATTATTGTTTTAAGAGAGTGTTTCACATAAGTAATATTTTAGATGATAGAAGCTTAGGCCAAATAGGGTGGAAAAATCACACTTCTTAGGCTGCCTCCTGCAGCTGCACTGATTAGGAAATATCGCCTGGTGCTGCTCCTTTCAATCACTCTTCAATTTGAAGCTTGTCCCTTTGGTGAAGAAGGAAAAATATCTCTGGGGTCCACATTATTTTATTTGTAAGCCATCTACCTTGATGATCCCAGCCATGTCAGGAAGATTTCTCTGGCCAAATTTAAGGCTATGCTTTCGGTTACAATGAAGTTTGTGATTCTAATAATGGTTTCAGCACTGTCTTCTCTCAAGGATGGTTGTTTTTTAACATCTTAACTTTTATGCAAGGACAAACATTAAAACCTCCAATGTCTTTCTCTGCAAGATCTTTCCAGATTATTTTTCCCTGATATAGGGGAAAAGTGACAGCAATAGAGCACAAGATTCTGAGAGAAATTATGTAGTTGAAGTATGGAAATGATTGTGAAAAGGAAGAAGTGAGAATATGAGAGGGGAACTGTAGCCTGTCTCCCTGACTTGGGAAGGACCAGTGCTGACTTTAGGGGAATACTCAGAATGCTCCAATAGCTAGAATTTCATTTAATCTGCTCCCAATGACTTTATCTTCTTACTACCTACACCCATTTTACAGATAGGAAAACTGATGCTCTGAGAGCCTGAGTGACTACACCTCACACACTAAAAGCAGAACTCTCTGAAGCAGAACCCAGATTATTAATTGCCTGTTGCAGTGATCTTTATGATAACATCCTATTCTTCATTATGCTCAATTTATGTGAAGGCATTTTAAAAGACCAATGAATCTTTCAGTGTGACCAATTGCTTCTATAGAGAAGAAAACAAAACCCTGGTCAAAGTCCTTAAAAATTGAGAAGAGAGATTTTGACATTCAGATTTTAATTCTCAGTGTGAGAAACAGCAGTCATCCAACTCATCTCCCAGGCAATGTGTAGGGCATCACCAGCATAGAGCTATTTTCTTATGGCTTCAACACATCTAGGAATGAATAGCCCATTTCTCCAGAAACCGGCCAGCCAAAATTATCAGAATTTTTTTATCTTGAGCTGAAAATTGTTTCCCCATAAACTCTTCCAAAATCTCATTTATTCTCTGAAATTAGCTAAAAAATTAATCTTCCATATTACAGCCCTTTAAATGTTTACAGAGAGCTATCAGGTCTTCCATTTCTCAGGTTAGAGGTCCCAAGTGCCTTTCATTATATTTTACCTGGACATCCTCTCATCTTGGTCAGCCCTCCCAGTTTTCATCAGTCTGCTGACAGAATGGAGCTCAGAACTGCACATGAGGACAAGAATAATGGTGAAAATGTCATTCTCATCAGCCTGCATGGAGGAGCCATATCAACACTGCTCTCCTGCTCAAGCAGAATCTCCTCTTCTGTACATCTGAGCATTTGTTTTGTACCACATGACCTGGGGGATATTTTTCCAGTGCATCCACAAAACTACAGACTCAAAGGCTCCGTGATACTTACTAACCAATTTCCTCCACTGGGTCACCTAAAAATGCTGCTGCTTGATGCCTATACAGGAATGCAAACAACCCTGCCAAGGGTCTTCTTCTTAGCATTCAAAGGTAGCAGTCTTCCTAGGTAGCATATTTCAGTCTTCCTGAACTATGTGTGCAGGTGATGGAGAGAAGCTTCTGTCAAGTCTGGGTCCCAGGTTTTCTATTATGCTGGTGTCCAGACCCCCAGAAAGAGTCTTGTTGCATTAGGTCCTCCAGCAGCTGGGTTTCACCTTTCAACAAATATAGCTTCCGTCTCAGCCTGAGGGACCATGTAGGGGTATCCACCAGGGAATTATTTCCAAATTATCCCTTTTTCCCTTTCTTTCAGTCTCCTTCTCCTTCTCAATCATTTCCCTGTTTCCCATTAGAAAATAGCAGTCAGATTTCAGAATGGAGGCAGGCAAAAACACTATGGGATTTGAATGGGAAAGGGGCAGTGCATATATACCAGGACAGTGAGATAGCTGGGAAAACAGGGGAAAAGGGTGCTGTCCACCCATGCAGTGCTGAAAGCTTCAGCTCTGCCAGGCAAGTCTTCGTGGTTAATTACAATTCTTTTTTTAACTGCAAAATGATAGTGATTAAAATAACCATCTCTTATGCGTATTGAAAGGATTAAATAAACTAGTATGTAAGGGCTTTAAATAGTACCTGGTGCATGACAAGTTCTCAGGATTTGCCATGCAGGGAAGATGGTGATCAAGCACTATTAAAAGCAAGCTTTGGTGAAACAGACCCTTTTCAACAACAAATAAAATTCCAAAACTCATATTTTTTCATAGCTATGATAAGCATATAGAGACTTCTGTGATTTTTGAAGACTTTCTTTTTAATTTGGAAATTTTAAATTCTTCTATGATTTTCCATTGAGCTTATAGGGTTTTTGTTTTGTTTTGTTTTTTAATTCTTGTTCGTAAGTATTCCCTAGAAAAATACTCAGCAACAGTTTGAAGAAAAATAATAAAATGCTCACTTGCCTGGTTATTTCAATAGAAAGAAACAGGAAGTTTTTTATTCTTAGTAAAAATATAATCTTTTATAGTCTTTATTTTTTAAGTTCAAAATCAATCCAAAAGCATATAGATTAAGAAGTCAAAGTGCCCTTTCTTTTTTTAATATATTTTATTGATTATACCATTACAGTTGTTCTATTCCCCCTTCATTCCCCTCCACCTGCACACTCCCTCCCCCACCATTCTCCCCCCTTAGTTTATAAGCACGTGTCTCAAATTCTTTAGATTCTATATTTCCCCCACTATTCTTGCCCTCCCCCCTATCTATTTTCTACCTACTGTCTATGCTATTTTCTGTGCCTTCTCCCCCCTTCTCCTCTTCCCACTCCCCTGTTGCTAACCTTCCATGTGTTCTTCATTTCTATGGTTCCACTCCTGATCTTGCTGTCCTCTTGGTTTGCTTTTGTTTTAGGTGTGGTTGTTAATAACTGTGAGTTTGATGTCCTTTCACTGTTCATATTTTTCATCTTCTTTTTCTTAGATAAGTCCCTGTAGCATTTCATATAATAAGGGCTTGGTGATGATGAACTCCTTGAACTTGCCCTTATCTGAGAAGCACTTTATCTGTCCTTCCATTCTAAATGAAAGTTTTGCTGGATAAAGCAATCTTGGCTGTAGGTCTTTGGATTTCATGACTTGGAATACTTCTTTCCAGCCCCTTCTTGCCTGTAAGGTCTCTTTTGAGAAATCCGCTGACAGTCTGATGGGTACTCCTTTGTAGGTGACTGTCCCCTTATCCCTTGCTGCTTCTAGGATTCTCTCCTTCATTTTAGTCTTGGCTAATGTAATTATGATGTGCCTTGGTGTGTTCCTTCTTGGGTCCAACTTCTTTGGGACTCTCTGAGCTTCCTGGATTTCCTGGAAGTCTATTTCCTTTGCCAGACTGGGGAAGTTCTCCTTTATTATTTGTTCAAATAAGTTTTCCACTCGTGGCTGTTTCTTTCCCCCTTCTGGTACCCCTATAATCCGGATGTTGGAACGTTTAAAGATGTCCTGGAGGTTCCTAAGCCTCTCCTCATTTTTTTGAATTCTCATTTCTTCATTCCTTTCTGGTGGGATGTTTTGTTCTTCCTTCTGGTCCATTCCATTGATTTGAGTCCCAGTTTCCTTTCCATCACTATTGGTTTCCTGTGCATCTCCCTTCATTTCAATTAGTTTAGCCTTCATATGTTCCTCTAATTTGTGACTATAACCAACCAGTTCTGTGAGCATCCTGATAAACAGTGTCTTGAACTGTGCATCTGAGAGGCTGGCAATTTCTCGGTTGCTGAGAATTATTGGCTCTGGGACTTTGAGTTCTTCTTGCGCCATCTTTTGGACTGTTCGTGCCTGTTATGTAGCAGGATCGGAGCCCTAGGTGTTCACCAGAGCAGGGCAACTCAGTCGCTGGGTTGTGATGTTGTATGTGGGGGCGGGGTCAAAGAGGAAAAATGACATCCCATCTGCCACCTCCCACACGGCAGCCACAGGTGCGGCAGCTGCCACCGATACCAGTCCCATGCATTTCATCCCACTGCACGCGAGTGTGCCACCGCCTTCAGCCCTCTCCCCCTGGGGCCTGCGTGGTCCGTCTCACTGTACGTGAATGTGTGACCGCAGTCAGTCTGCCCTGCACCCTGACTGAGTCTGGGCTACCTGCACGCCTAGGTCTGGGGATCTGTCCTGCCCGACCCTGCTCTGCTGCTGTCTCCACACCTCTTACCGTCCTAGTTGAACAGTTCATCATTTTCAGACTTCCGTATAATTCAATTTTCTGTTTTTTGGCTGTGGCTTTGTTCTCCAAACCTTTGTTGTATGCAAACTTGGTTGTGGGAGAAGGCACAGTGTTTCCAGCTATGCCTCCATCTTGGTGGAAGTCCCTCCCTTTCGTTTTCCACTAATTTTATCACCACAGGTATGCACTAATCTAAATATTCTTCCTTTGTTTATTTTCTCCTTTCTTCTTCATCATTCAAGCAATTGGCCAGGTAGATTTTCAATATCTTAGATGAGTGGCGAGTTGGAATGTGAAATAACCTGTAAAGAATTTCTGGTATTTATTTTTAAAGCTCAAGATTCTGCTAGAAACTGGAGAGTGTGCAGTGGCAATAAACTAAAGGAAGTACTTCTCGGGGAAATTCTGCAATTGCCTGCATCTGGGAGTGACAACTGGGAGTGACTGCAGATGTTCTAGCTGTCAAAGAATTCAAAGAATCTTGCTGGGGTGAGGAACGTGTCCTAAAACTGGATTATGGTGATGGTTAAACAATTTGAAAAATTTATTATAAGTCATTGAATTCTGCACAGACAATGGGTGTATTTTAAGGTATATAAATTATATCTTAATAAATTTGTTTTTTAAAAGATAAATAAAACAGAACAAAAACAAGACCAGCTTAATAATTTACCTTTTTATGTGAATAAAATAAATAATTTAAAATCTTTTTTCCAGATATATAATATTCCATAATTTGAATGCTTTTAATATTTTTGGTTCTCAGACATATGACAAAACCAAGCATGAGCCTATATAGGTACATTGAATTGCAACTACTAGGACCCTGAGGAGGATCTGGAAGGCTCTTTGAAGGCAGATGGCCCTCAAAAATGAATAAGAATCTGGCTCTATCTTAATCCCTGCTGTGACTTTCCCTCACAAGCTACTGTACCAGCAGTTTAAAAGCAGATGAGAACGAGGATCTGTGAAGACCTTCATGGCTGCTGCACACACTTGGCACTGGGCGTTGGTTGAGGCAGCACATCCTCTCTAACTCCTTGGCTCTGCAGTTTTTGTTTTTGTGATTGATGCCCAGTGCAAAGGTGAGTAATGTAGCAATTCATTGTAGTAATTCGAGTTATGGGAAATATATGGACTCCTTTGCTCAGCATCTCTTTCTCCAACTCCTTGTCACATAAAAAGAATTATTATATTAAGAACACAATGCCATTAGTCACAGGACCAAGCAGAGATACAACTCATGTGCACCAAATATCTCCACTGCCTACAGTTAAAGTTTGACACTCAGCGCCCTTTTCAGTAGGATTGCAGGATGTTAACTGGACTTAAAGGGACTGAAGAAAGAAACCAAAGCCTTTTCTCTGGTCCTACTTCTTTTAGCTGCTACCTAAAAATGACAAGTCAAGTATTAATGATCTATAACTGGGAATAAATTATTTTCACTTTTTATGCTGTATTATTATCACCTCCTATTATCTTTTGAGCTCCTGGGAGAGGTTTAGGAAGGGTGTTCATGGGAGAAACCTGATTGGCAATGATAGGAGGACCTGCTTCCACAGGTCTAGGAGAGCATGGCCACTTTCATCTTGCAGGGGTGGAAGAGCAGAGGAGCAGTTGAGATACAGATGAAGGCCTTGGGCCTGACTTCTGCATTCAAGGGAGGAGGTGGGTGCTTGTGAGGCTCAGGACCCCTAACTACACCAGCTTTAAAAGCAAGTAAGAGCACACACTTTAGTGTTCCATAGCCATGTAGAAGAAGGTGGGGGTGAAATGCATTAAATCTGGATTTCCTGCTCTAGCCTGTTAGGTTGCAGTCATGTCATTTTGTGTGTTATATTTTAATGGAAGTCATTCTGAATCTGTTATCTGGTGGGTTCCAAGACCTTGGGTTCTTCTTTTCTTATCAAAGATGAACAAATTACAGTTGGATGTATTAAAGTGCACTAGAAGGGTACTAGGTAGTTTTACAATCTTTCTCAAAAAAAATTCCTTGTCCATGGAGAACATGTGCAAAGGTGAGGAAGAACGGAATTAGGAACTAGCTCACACCTATTGTTTACTTGCATCTTGTCAAGAAACTCCCTCCTGATTCACTGCGTGTGTGCATGCCTCTGTATGTGCATGGTGTGTGTGTGAGAGAGAAAGATATAAAGAAGAAGGAGAAGGAGGAGGAAGAGGAAAGAAGAGGAAGAGAAGAGGGTCATATCCATCTAACCCATGGAACCTGCTTCCACAGGAATTTCTTGCCATATCTGTGACTCTACAACTCCTTTCTAGCCACCAAAATTTCTGAGTAGGAGGACATTTAAGCTGATGAGGGAAAGAGCCCAAATTCTTGCTTCTTCCTTCATTTTATTTTCAGAGTCTCAATGCCCTGGGGTTGCCTATGCAAATAGATTCTCTATATTGGATCTTGCGCCCAGGTTATTATTCCCATAGTTATGTAAACATCATCCGACTCCAAGGAACAGCAGCATATGTTATCTTTACAAAGTGCCTGTTCAATTTTACAACACCTAAATATCACAAAGAAACTTTGTCTGCAATCTCTCTGCTGTGTGCACTGCACCCCTAACCATATTGAAGCCCTTTCCATCCAGCATGTGTCTCATTGAAAATTCAATTCAACTCACTTCAAATATGTATTGAGTACCTTTATGTTGGCAGCAAAGCAGTAAAAGCCATAGGGGATACAAAATAAGTATAAAGCATAGTCTCTATCTTCAAATAGTCTGCATGCAATTGGGACTGACCTGGGGAAAGAAGAAACCAACATGAGACAGAATATATTTACTTATCAGAATGTGTTGTTCTGACATTAAGTGCATTGGATGTTCCAGAACAGGAGCCCTCTGTGAGGGCCACTGTTGTCAGAGCAAAAAGGCTTCTTGGAGGGGTTGGGGGCTGGGGTGAGGTTTTGGAGGATTGGGAGCATTCTGCTATGTAGCAGAATCACATACAAAACTTATCTCATTGTTTCAAAGTTTCTACACAGCTTCAATGTTGAAAACAACGTGACCTAGTTACTTCCACAGCCTTAACTCTTAGCTCTCCAAGGAGCTGCAAGACCCAGACAAGGCTTACTTAGAGGTGGCCAAGACATCTTCGGATCCTGCCCATTCTCCATTTCTGTGCCCCCAAACCCTCTCATTAGTTAATAAAAACAGATAATTATAATACAAGAGGAGGTTCTTGCTAGGATTTTTAGTGGTAGATGGTTTGCTGAGTGAAAGTGGTGGGTGCCTTCTCTCCCTTTCATGGAGGTGGATTGGGTTGTACCCCCTTTCCCTTCTTGAGATAAGAGGAAAGAAAGCCTGGCAGCCCTGAGTTTGATGGTAAGCAGCTGAAGCTGTAGACCCACTTTTGGGGCTGCCCCTTGTATAGAGCACGGTGAGAATTCTTGGGAGAACTTGGCACAAGTGCCTGGAAGTGAGAGGGCACGGTGAGCAGGGGAAATTAGAAGGTATGGGAAGGTAGGAGCTGTCTGTGATGTTGGAACTGTGGGGCTGCCTGGGTTTCCAGCACTTGGCCTGCCAAATACTGGTCAGTGTTCTGTGGAGAAAGTGGATGCAGTAAAACATGGATTGAAGAGGCTGGCCTTCCAGTGGAGGATTCTCAGCTATGAAAATCTACAGGGTGTATAAAGGGGCAAGAGGTGAGGAGAGGAAGGTTACAGAAAGTCAGCAAAGAGCTCACCCTCTAATCCAGGAGTCATGTGGCATGGACGTCCCCCTGAGGTCACCCCCAAACCTACATGTAGCCCCAGTGTGAAACACCTGTCACATCAATAGTGTTGCTAGGGAAACGGCACTAGTCCCTCTTCTCTCATGCCTTATCCTGGTCCCCAACTCTGGAGGAGGAAGGAAGATCAAGTAGAGAGAGATGGAGTGTGGGGAGAGGGAATAAAGACACAGGCCAGGCTCCCTCCCATAGGTTCACCTGAATGGGAGGAGGGAAAGGTTTTACATTGCATATGAAATTGGATTTTGATTTGTGTTGGGCAGGAAAAGTGAGTCTAAATGATTCAAATGACTCTTACAACTGAGAGTGACTGGAAAACTCTGGGAGTTGTCCTAAGATGCTGCCCAGTGAAATGGAAGGGAGATGACACAGAACTCCAGCAAAGGACAATTCCCCCTTATACCTCAAAAGGACCAGTAAGCTGATTATAGGGCAGTGGTGGGACAGACAAGGAAGGGAGTCTCAGGAAGGCAGAGAGTAGTGCGCAGCCATAAGGTGGGGTAAGCCTGACGTGTTTGGGAGTCTCAGTGACTTGGCCTGACTGGAATGGAGGGAGTGACTTGGAGTGACTTGGCCTGACAGGAGCGAAGGGAGCAGCAGGCAACAAGGATGCAAGGAAGATGGGAACTCACTGTGAAAGTCTTGACACAGGATTTCATCATTTTGAGAGGAAGCCAACAGAGGAGTTAAAGAGAATAAAGAAAGAATATTTCACTATTTAGGTAGGTTTCCTGGGAAGAGGCTCATTCTCTTCCTTCTTTGCCGAGCCTTACTAGCAGCCAGCCAGCATTTTTCCCTGACACGTGCTTGTTGGTTTGTTGTTGCCACACGGGTTTGAGAGTCTGTCATCTCATAATATTCTGACATTCAACTGGGGGGAATTTCTGAAAGGAGGGACACTCTCCTCCTTCTTTCTGTTCTCCATAGGGTCAGGGAAGACCCACTGAACTTCTCCTTGTGTAACTGGGCTTCTGTTAGCTTAGACTCAGAGACAGCAGTTTAATTTTCTGTTTACAAAACACATGAGGAACAAGGAAGAGAGGGGAGGCATTGTTGTTTACAGAGTATTGGAGACAGTGGCTCTCTGTGGTTCCCAGAAATGAAAATTTCCAGAGGGCTTTAATTACAATCTCTCGGCTGAAGCTTGGGGACACACTGCTGCTCAAGTCAGCATTTGGGAGCTGTCTTATTTATATACTGGCTGGCTGGCTTGCATTTGCCTATATAATAATTAAAAATTTGATCCATACTCTTGAAGGCAAAAAATGCCTTGCTTTCATAAATGAAATTTATTTTGACTTTGAGCTTTGCCTCTCTAGAGGGTGGAAAATGAGCTCTCAGTCCCATTTGGAAGGCTGCTCCATTTCCATGCAGGTGCACAGGCTCAGGGGAGTAGAGACAGTGAAAGGATCTGTGGTCTATAATCCGCAATTATGAGGACTAAGATCCTCATTGTTCAAACTTACATGGTCTGTTTGGGAGGTGGGAGATTCCCTCTTAAGCACTGGTATGCCATCTCTGACCACTGTTCCAACAGCCACCTCTCTTAATGGTTTGTTTCTCCAGTATCTCTAATCAAACTCTGATATTTCTTCCCAAGGGGCTGTAAAACCTCATCTACTTTCCAGGATCTTTTGGAAAGAGATGCCAGTTGCTTTTGATATGCTCTGTCTAACCCACTCCATTGCTCTGGAACCATTCAGCCTAATCACTTTAATGAGGCACAGGTCTTGCACATGAAAGGCATGATGGGGAAGGAAGGGTTATCTCCTGGGTACCTATCAACTACTCGCTGCAATCCAAAAGCACACAAGAAAGGCACCACCAGGCCTGGATCCTTTTTTCATTTTTTGGAGGGTGGGAAAAAATACCTATGGTTAGAAGTGAGAAACCATATATACATTACCCTGTCCTATATGTCTAGGCTACAGAGTAAAAACAGTGAATAAGCTGAAGCAGTTTCCAGCTAGAGACTTGCCTCAGCCTGGGATGTGTCAGCAGCCAATGTGCTCAACAGTGAGGGTATGAGTCCTGCAGAGGCCTCTTGGCTGAGCATCATGATGTCTACATAGCACGTCCTGTCAAGCATCTACTATCAGCCCTCTCTGCCTCTGCCTCTCAACCCTGTTGCTTGTTAGTCAAAACACAGGAGAGAATTTGACCACAACACCTTACTGTCAAAGACAAACACTGTACAAGTAAGGATATTAATTTTATTCATCCTTTTGCAGTAGGGAAAGCACTCGGATCTGAAGACTAGAGTGTCTTGGTGGAGTGGCTTGGCCTTAGGTTTTGTAGCGGAGTAAACGCATCGCAGAAGAGGTGATTTATAGTTGGGGTTGCTTTGTAAGAAGAGAAGCCTCTGTCAATGATCTGAACAGAAAAATACTCTCATTCCATAGCTAGCTAGTTTTAGGGGAAACAAGCAGCTGTAATTGTTCATGAGATAAAGAATGGGAAGTTGAAGGATCTATGTTATGGGTTGGATTGTGGCCCTGAAAAAGATAGGTTGAAAGCTTCACCTCCAGTATTCGTGAATTTTTTTTGGCCTTGCTTTTTAATATTTATTTATTTATTTATTAATATATATATTTTATTGATTATACCTTTACAGTTGTTCTATTCCCCCCTTCATTCCCCTCCACCCTGCACACCGCCTCCCCCACCATTCTCCCCCCTTAGTTAATAACCACGTGTCTCAAGTTCTTTAGATTCTATATTTCCCCTACTATTCTTGCCCTCCCCCCTATCTATTTTCTACCTACTGTCTATGCTATTTTCTGTACCTTCTCCCCTCTTCTCCTCCCCCCACTCCCCTGTTGCTAACCTTCCATGTGTTCTTCATTTCTATGGTTCCACTCCTGATCTAGCTGTTCTCTTGGTTTGCTTTTGTTTTAGGTGTGGTTGTTAATAACTGTGAGTTTGATGTCCTTTCACTGTTCATATTTTCATCTTCTTTTTCTTAGATAAGTCCCTTTAGCATTTCATATAATAAGGGCTTGGTGATGATGAACTCCTTGAACTTGACCTTATCTGAGAAGCACTTTATCTGTCCTTCCATTCTAAATGAAAGTTTTGCTGGATAAAGCGATCTTGGCTGTAGGTCTTTGGATTTCATGACTTGGAATACTTCTTTCCAGCCCCTTCTTGCCTGTAAGGTCTCTTTTGAGAAATCAGCTGACAGTCTGATGGGTACTCCTTTGTAGGTGACTGTCTCTTTATCTCTTGCTGCTTCTAGGATTCTCTCCTTCATTTTAGTCTTGGCTAATGTAATTATGNTTCCATTGATGTGAGTCCCAGTTTCCTTTCCATCACTATTGGTTTCCTGTGCATTTCCCTTCATTTCAATTAGTTTAGCCTTCATATGTTCCTCTAATTTGTGACTATAACCAACCAGTTCTGTGAGCATCCTGATAAACAGTGTCTTGAACTGTGCATCTGAGAGGCTGGCAATTTCTCGGTCGCTGAGAATTATTGGCTCTGGGGCTTTGAGTTCTTCTTGCGCCATCTTTTGGACTGTTCATGCCTGTTACATATAAGGATTGGAGCCCTAGGTGTTCACAAGAGCAGGGCAACTCAGTCGCTGGGTTGTGATGCTGTGTGTGGGGGTGGGGTCAGAGAGGAGCAATGGTGGTCCCGTCTACCGCCTCCCACCACTGCGGCTGTAGCTGCCACCATCACCGGGGCCCACGCATTTCGTCCCACTGCACGCAAATGTGCCACTGCCATCAGCCCTCCGCCACTGGGTTCGCCCACTGGGGCCTGTGCGGTCCATCTCACTGTGCATGAATGTTCGACCACGGTCAGTCTGCCCCGCACCCCGACTGGGTCCAGGCTGCCTGCGAGCCTGGGTCGGGGGATCTTTCCTGCCCGACCCTGCTCTGCTGCTGGCTCCGCCCCTCTTACTGGTCATGGTTGAAGGGTTCGTTGTTCAATTCAATTCTCTGTTCTTTGGCTGTGTCTTTGTTTACTAAACTTTTGTTGTATTCAAACTTGGTTGTGGGAGAAGGCACAGTGTTTCCACCTATGCCTCCATCTTGGCGGAAGTCAGTATTCGTGAATTTGACCTTGTTTGGAAATAGGGTCTGCTGATGAAATCAAGGTAAGATGAGATCATTAGGGTGGGTCTTAATCCAAAATGACTGGTGTCCTTATAAGAAGAGGTGAAGACAGAGGCACACATGGAGAGCACCCTGTGACCCCAGGAGGCAGAGATTAGAGTGATGTAGCTGGGAGCCAAGGAAGGCCAAGGATCTCCTATCACAACAGAAGCTAACAGAAAGAGAATGGAACAGATTCTTTCCTACAATTTTTAGAGGCATAGCCCTCTCAGGCTTGTAGGGTCTAGAATTGTGAGACAATATATTTCTGTTGTTTTAAGCTACCCAGTTTGTGGTATTCTGAAATGGCTGCCCAGGAAAACTCATACAGTCTGTGCCTCATTTCTCTTAGAAAATAATAATGTTTAAAAATTCCCCCACCATTTTTGTGTTCCTAAAATGGCTTATGAAAAAGAACCACCCTCTCCATGTGGTGACTTAAGCAAGACACATCATCCACTCTTTGTCACGACTCCTGTAAGAACGAGTGTCTCCCTTGCTCACCTGTGACAAGACCAACCACAGACCTTTCCCCTTTTACCCAAACCTCTTTCAGCACAGGGTTCAGAACTATCAACCTACTTAAAATGCAGGGATGGGTTTTCATCTCCACAAATTAAATTCCAACGTATGTAGTCTGATATCCCAGAATGGCTCTCCCCAACTTCATCAGCCTCAGCTGCCCTGCTGATTACTCTAGTTCTATCTACACACCCATGCTCACCCTGTGTGTTCTCCTGAAACACAACTTGCTGTGCACTTTTGTGTGTTTGTCAGTGGCATTTCTATTTTTTTCTGGGCCATACATTCTCTCCTCTTCCTCTCCATAGTTCTACTCACCCTTTACCTCTATGTCTGTGAGAAGCTACCCTCACTCACCCCTTCCAGGCTTCTTCTCCAGAATTTTACCGAAGCCAGTGGCCACCCCTGCAGATCACTTTTCTCTCTCACTGCATTGATGCCATATGTTCCGATTTCTCTCTCTCCTCTTGGACTGTTGGTTCCCTGCATGTTCTTATTCTATTTCTTGCTCTGAGCTCAATGCTTGGAGCAGAGCAGGTGATAAATAAGTATTTATTTAACTGAAATGAACACTGTCTCCTTCACACCTCTTTCCCTGACCCTTAGAAATGTTTCCTCATCAACACTTCACATTATTTCTTTTTTCCTGAGAGCTCTTTTGGTGCTCTAAGTTCAGCCTAGCAGAGAGGTCATGACTGTATTTTCAGGTTTCATTGCTTTCTCTACATAAGTATTCCTTTTGTAGTTTGATTAATAGTATTCCAACCAGAGCCAGAAAAAATATACTTTTTTGCATAAGCACACAAATATTTTTTTATCACAGAAGTATCACATGCTCACTGCAAAAAACATAAAGATACAGAAAAACAAAATAGCCTAAGAACACAAAATCATTTACAATTCTACAACCCAGAGTTAACTGTATATTGATGTCATACCTCTGGTGATCATGCTGTATGTTCTATTTTGTAACCTCATTTTTTTCACTTAACATTTCAAGACCAATTTTCCATAATGAATACTGATTTGTGTGCAAAAGTGTAAATACTTTTCAGGAAGAAACTCTTCAGCATAGAGAAAATTTTTGTTAGCTTTTGGTCAATAAATGTATTACTGTTTTTATCTGAAAAATCTTCATAGAAAATTGTAGTTTGGTTTATTAGCTCTTAGTTCCTGAGGAAGCTTGTGTTCTTCTAAGCTACCCAATCTTTCTTCTATGCAAGGGAGAATTTCATGCTTCTAGAGAGAAAATCCCTTCCCACAAACATAATGATATTTAGCTAAAAAAAAAAAACTCTGCAAGTTTCAAAATGTTAGAATTATCTTTCATGGAAGGTGATATAGAGACTGGTTACTAAAAATAACAACTAAAGAAAAAAGTAAAATGAAGAAATACCAAATGTAGAAATATAGCTTCTCTCTTTAGTGCCAATGATTCTCTTTTTAATGTGTCCATGTTTGTTAAGAACCTAGAAGTGCACACTTGTGACTAATGCAAAAAGGCACCCATCATCTCTCTATCACCCTTACCTTTATCATCATCACACCACCAGCATCATCTTCACCACTATCAACACCACTCCCACCTCCTATTCCTTCTTCCCCACTCCCTTCCCTCCTCTTCCTCCTCCTTCTCCTTCATTACTTTCATCACTATTTTTCTTATTCCCATTTCAACCTCCATTGTTTAGAGACATGGGAAATATATGAATATGGGGGTACATGAGAACAGAAGAGATGATATTAAAAATTGGTGGAATACATCTAGGACTTTTTACTAAACTATTTAAATCTTTAAGTCTGACTTAATTATCTGGTGTAAAAACATTAGCTGTGAGATGATTATGATGTAACAGCTTTCCTTTCAGCATCATTAGTTTCAAAATATTCTAAATAACATTAATAAAGAAGTCAGAGAGTATTTTTTTACTTGTCTACATTTATATTTATCAAGCTCAATACACCTGCTTAGTGAATAAAGGTTAGGCTTTTAGAGAGATATTTCATGTGGATCTCCCTGAATCATACAGAAGTTTAGTTGACTGGATAATTTGTATAATTTTTTTTACAAAAACTGTAGAGAATGCATTCCAAAGTACAATATACAAATTGATGTTTATATTTTCTCCTTTGAAGAAGCCAATGACCCTGAGAAGGACGTCGGGCCGGATACCACATAGTAGACTCTGAGTAAGAGCACTTGGTGTCTCCAGTGATTGAAATGATGTATTAATAACTTCTCATTCTCAACGACATTTTACTAGGAAGCAATTAACCATAGTAATTACATCTCTTCCATTATGTGCTCTGAAATGTGAAGTTCATGGGTGGGTGCTGGGTTGCTGTGTTTATTGAGCCTCCCCCCACCCCCCGCCCCGATCACAACACTTTAAGCAGTAAAGCTTAAGAGTAATTTATTATGTTCCCTTTGCCTTCTAGGTGTTGCTGCATGAAGGAAATTTTGCAAAGGGTGATTTTTATAACCACACATATACTAGTGCATGTAAATAAACATAACCCATACAAGTAGAAAGCCTTCACCATAGCTGTGCTTTAAAAAGTGGCAGAAAATAGAGTGGGGAAAAAGCACATAGTTATGAGCAGAAAAAAAGCTAAATCTTCATGCTAAAAAAACATGATTTAGGAAAGGAGAGATTGGTTAGTTGGCTCATAGATAATGGGGTGAGTGATGTTGAATAAAAAAACTTTGTTATTTTGCTTTTTTCTTATTTGTTAAACCGTTGAAAACTTTTCTAAAATATGACAGTTTAGTTTTCTAAAATAAATAACCATCATATGCTTCATTTTCCTCACTGTAAAATTTGTATAATAATTATATTAATCTAATAAGTATGTTGTGAAGATGAGTAAGTTAATATAGGTACAAGTACTTAGGGTAGTACTGGTTATATTGTAAATGTTCAATAAATGTCAGTTATGACTTTATTAAATCTAGTGAAGTTAATTTGATATTTTAAACTTTGAACTTAAAGAGCTTTAAACTTGATTTAAAAAATAACACTGTTGTGTTTGTAAAATATAACATATAATTTGTGTATGGTGTAAGTTGGTGATAAAGTTTCATTTTTTTGCACATAGCTGTCCAGATCTCCCAACACTGTTTGTCGAGGAGGCTATTTTTACTCCATTTTATGCATCTTCCCCCTTTTTCAAATATTAATTGCCTATAGAAACTTGGGTTTATTTCTGGTCTCTCTATTCTATTCCATTGGTCTATGTGTCTGTTCTTAAGCCAGTACAATACTCTTTTGATTACAGTGGACTTGTAATATAGTTTGATATCAGGTATTATGATGCCTTCTACTTTGTTCTTTTTTCTCAAAATTGCTGTGGCTATTTGGGGTCATTTATGGTTCCATACAAATTTTTGAAATGTTTGTTCTAGATCTTTGAAATGTAATTGGTACTTTAATAGGAATTCCATTGAATCTATAAATTGCTTTGCGTAATATGAACATTTTGATGATGTTAATTCTTCCAATCCATGAACATCATATATGCTTCTGTTTATTTGTGTTTTCCTTAATTTCTTTCTTCAGTGTTGTGTAGTTTTCTGAGTACAGCTCTTTTGCCTCCTTGGTATGGTTTATTTTTAGGTACTTTTTCTTTCTGGTTGCTATAGCAGATGAAGGACTCTCGCTCATTGTGACAGCATGCAGAGAACTGGAGAGCACTACACTAAGTGAAATAAGCCAGACAGTGAAAGACAAATACCATATGATCTCACCTATAAGTGGAACCTAATGAGCAAAACAAATGAGCAGGCAAAATATAACCAGAAACATTGAAATAGAGAAAAAACTGACAGTAACCAGAGAGGAGGGTGTAGAGGGATAATAGGAGAAATACGGGAAGGGCCATCAAAGAACATGTATAAAAGACACATGGACAAAACCAAAGAGGGTAGGTTTGAGAGCAGGAAGTGGGAATGGATGAGATGGGGAGCATGGTTGGGTAAAAATGGGTTGGGTTCAACTGTATTTGAACAACAAAAAAAATTTCAGAATTGATAAAAAATAAAATATAACATAATTGAGTAAAAATTAAAATAAGAAAATGAAAAAGCAGAAGAAACTAAAACTAGCTTAAATCTTATAAGTTTAAAGATAAATGCTACTGAAATGTTTGGGGAATTCCTTTTATTTTTAAAAATAGATTTTATGGTATTTTTTCATTACCATTTAGTCCCCTTGTATCCCTCTCCCCCTGCAATCACCACACTGTTGTCTATGTCCATGAGTCCTTTTTCCTTTTTGCTCAATCCCTCCACTCCCTCCCCTCCCCCCACTTAGCTGTCATCCTGCTCTCCATCTAGAGTCTGTCTCTAGTTTGCTTGTTAGTTTACTTTGTTGATTAGATTCCACATAGAAGTAAAATATCACATGGTACTTTCTTTCTCCATTTGGCTTATATAACTTAGCATAATGTTCCCCAGGTCTACTCATACTGTTGCAAAGGGTAATTTTTTTCTTCTTTTATGATCAAGTAGTATTCCACGGTGTAAATGTCTCATAGTTGTTTTACCACTTATCTGCTGATGGACAATTGGGCTGCTTCTATATTTTGGCAATTGTAAATAATGCTGCAGTGAACATAGGGTGCTTATGTTCTTTTGAGTTAGTGTTTTCAGTTCATTTGAATATATTCCCATAAGTGGGATCACTGTGTCAAAAGGCAGATCCATTTTTAATTTTTTGCAGTAACTCCATACTACTTTCCACAGTCACCACACCAGTGTGCATTCCCACCAACAGTGCATTAGGGTTCCCCTTTGTCCACATACTTGCCAGGATGTGTTCTTTGTCGATTTGTGGATGATAGGCATTCTGACAGGTGTAAGATGATATAATGGTTTTAATTTTCATTTCTCTGATCGTTGGTGACTTTGAGCCCCTTTTCATAAATCAATTGGACATTTGTATGTCCTCTTTGGAGAAGTATCTATTCAGGTCCTTTACCCATTTTTTAAATTGAATTGTTTGATTTTTTTGGTGTTGAGTTTTCTAAGTTCTTTTTTTTTAAATTTTTTATTTTTTTTTATTTTTAGAGGGGAAGGGAAGGAGAGAGGGAGAGAAATATCAGTGTATGGTTGCCTCTGCCGGAAACACACAATGTACCGTGTGTCCCCTGCCAGGAACTGGCCTGCAACCCAGGTATGTGCCCTGACTGGGAATCGAACTGCGATCCTCTGGTTCGCAGGCCCGCGCTCAATCCACTGAGCTACACCAGCCAGGGCTCGAGTTTTCTAAGTTCTTTACAGATTTTGGATATTAATCCCTTATCAGATATATCAGCAAATATGCTCTCCCATTGTGTGGGTTTTCTTTTTATTTTGTTGATGTTTTCCTTTGCTCTTGATGTAGTCCCATTTGTTTATTTTTTTCTCCTGTTTCCCTTGCCTGGGGAGCTATATCTGATAAAACATTGCTACAAGCTATGTCCAAGATTTTGCTGCTTGTGTTTTTGTCTAGGATTTTTATGGTTTCAGGTCTAAAATTTAAGTCTTTGATCCATTTTGAATTTATTCTTATGTGTGTTGTCAGAAGGTGGTCTAGTATCATTTTTCTGCAAATATCTAATTTTCCCAATATCATTTGTTGAATAGACTGTCTTTAGCCCATTGCACATGCTTACTTCCTCTGTTGAATATTAATTGCATATAAAGGTGTGAGTTTATTTCTGGGCTCTCTATTCAATTCCATTGATCTATGTGTCTGTTTTTATGCCAGTACCACTCTATTTTGATTACTATGGTTTAACAGTATAGTTTGATATTATGTAGTGTGATCCCTCCAACTTTGTTTTTTTTTTCAGGATAATTGTTGCTGTGTGGGGCCTTTTGTGGTTCCATATAAATTTTTGAAATATTTATTCTAGTTCTTTGAAATACATCATTGGAATCTTGATAAGAATTGCATTGAATCTATAGATTGATTTTGGTAGTATGGGAATTTTGATGATGTTAATTCTTCCTGTCTATGAATATGGTATGTGTTTCCACTTATATCTTCAGTTTATTTCTTCAGTGTCTTATAATTTTCTGAGTACAGGTCCTTCACATTCTTGGTTTGATTTATTCCTAGGTATTTTATTCTTTCTGAAGCAATTGTGAATGAGATTATTGTACCAATCTTGCATGCTTGGAGTAAACTCCACTTGATCATGGGGTATGATTGTTTTGATGCCTTACTGTATTTGGTTTGCTAATAATTTGTTGAGGATTTTAGCATCTATGTTCATCAGGGATATAGGTCTAATTTTCACTTTTTGTATCATCTTTATCTGATTTTGAAATTAGGATAATGCTGGCCTCATAAAATGAGCTTGAGCCTTTCTTCCTCTTGAATTTTTTGAAACTGTTTGAGAAGTAGAGATATTAGTCTTTTCAGAATGTTTGGTAAAATTCCCCTGAAGCCATTTGGTCCAGGTGCAGGTTTTTTGATTATTGATTTAATAATAATATTGAGTTTTTTGATTATTCAAAAAGCTACATTTTAATTTCACTACGTGTAATCTATCTACTCAGATTCTTCTTGTTTTAGTTCTGGAAGATTGTATATTTCTAGGAATTTATCCATTTTGTCCAGGTTGTCCAGTTTGTTGGNTTTCAGAATGTTTGGTAAAATTCCCCTGAAGCCATTTGGTCCAGGTGCAGGTTTTTTGGTTATTGATTTAATAATAATATTGAGTTTTTTGATTATTCAAAAAACTACATTTTAATTTCACTACGTGTAATCTATCTACTCAGATTCTTCTTGTTTTAGTTCTGGAAGATTGTATATTTCTAGGAATTTATCCATTTTGTCCAGGTTGTCCAGTTTGTTGGCAGATAGTTGTTCATAATATCTCTTACAATTGTTTGTATTTCTTTGGTGTACTTGCTATTTCTCCTCTTTCATTTCTGATTTTATTTATTTGGGTACTCTCTCTTTTTTACTTGATAATTCTGGTCAAATTTTTTCAATCTTGTTTATCTTTTTAAGAACCAGCTCTTGGATTCATTGATCTTTTGTATCATTTTTTAGACTCTATTTTATTTATTTTTTCTCCAATCTTTATTATTTCTTTCCTTCTACTCACTTAAGACTTTGTTTGTTGTTCATATTCAAGTTTCTGTAAGTGTAAAGTTAGATTGTTTACTTGACCTTTCCTTTTTTTTTACTTTGAGATAGGCCTGTAATGCTATGAATTTCCCTCTTATGATTGCTTTTCCAGTGTCCCACAGATTTTGGATTGTTGTGTCCTCATATTCATTTGTTTCAGAGTACATTTTGATTTCTTCCTTGATCTCATTGTGGACCCCTTTATTGTTTACTAATATGTTATTTAGACCAGGTTTGTTGAATTGAAGAGTACATATATTTAAAATTTTAATCTGTATTTTAATTGGTGTTGCCAGATTGCTTTCCCAAAAGTTTCTGACATTTTACACATCCACTTGAAAGTACATTTTCTTTACATCTCAACCTGTAATAGATGTGGTACTTCTAAATTTATATCAGTTTGCTGGGTATAGCATAATTTCAATTTACATTTCTTTTGTTGGAGAACTGTACGTATGCTTCTGGCCTATTTAGATTTACCATTCCTTGAATTACACAAAAGGCCTTATTTCTTTTGCCCATTACTACATTAGAAAATTAAAATTTCTATTCAAAGTAATACATGTGCATTGCCAAAAAATAAAATAATACAGACGCTTTTATAAAGAAAGCAATAACCAATTGTTATATCCCTTCTCATTCTTATTTCTAATCCCCAAAGGCAGGTAATAGAATCCACACTAACTTACTTCAATAGAAAGTGATTCATGCCAGGGTAATAGGTGGCTTACAGAATTTCTATGTCCTCCAGAGAAGACTTGACAGAGTCAGGAGTGAGTGGTTTGGCCAGGAGGACCCCCAAACACATAATGGGAAGTTCTGATGGAAACTTTTTGCTCTGCAGTTGGCACTTAGCACCTAGGACATTAGGGAGCAGGGAGCAGAAGCTAAACCTCAGACCTGGCTGGTAGGGCTTAGTGGGCAGAGCACCAGCCTGCAAACCAAAGGGTCGCTGGTTCAATTCCCTGTCAGGGCACATCCCAGTAGGGGATGCATGAGAGGCAACCACACACTGTTGTCTCACACTCTTTTTCTCTTTCCCTTCCCCTCTGTCTAAAAAATAAAATAAAATCTTAAAAAAAAGGAGCTGGACCTCAGCTATCTCAGGATACGGCATCACCCTATGTGTGGTGTCTAATGCAAGAGAGGGAGGGAATGGCAATTTTTCACTTTATTAGGCTCTGTAGCACCAGGCACAAAAAGGGTGGTGGGAGTAGGTATAGAGTGTGCTAGCTGCAGTGTCTTCCCCTTTCTGCATTTCTCTTTATTGGTGGCAGTACTTCCAGTACTTTATATTAAGGCTGCAACTTCATGAATGCCTCTCCTGAGCAAACTTGTCAGAAAATATGTTGATTTTTCCTTTGTTAATAAGGGATAGTTTGTTTAATATTCAAATTGTGGATTCAATATTACAATTTTCCACTGGACTTCAAAAACATGGCTCATTATCTTCTAAACAATGTTGCTGCTGAGAACTGATTTGCATTCCCTGGAGGTGGGGTCTTTTTTTTTTTCAATCTCTTGAGATAATTTTGAGTCTTTCTTTTTTCCATCATGGTGTTATATCATTCTGTGAGGTTGTGTTTCAGGGTGACTATTTTTACTCACTTTGCTTAGCACTGAGCTCACCCTTTCAGAAGGAGAGTTATAGATCTCTTTAGTTCAAGAAATTTTCTTCTTTTATTTTGTTAATTATTTATGATTTTAACTTTTTTCTGTTTATTTCTTTTTAAAACAGTTGTTAGATGGAGGTTGAGCTTCTGGATTTATTTTCCATTTCATTCATATGTTTGTTCCTTGTCTTTTTACTTTCTGTTCTGTAAGTTTTCCTCAACTTTTTCCCAGGCTTTCTATTTTTTTAGCTTTTATATCATTGCTTTATTTTACAAAAACATTTTTGAATTTTTTCATTTTCATCATAGACTATTCTTGCTTTATTAATGTAATACATTTAAAATCTGGTGAGAATACTAATTAAGAATGTTAAATCTTCCCTGGCTGGTGTAGCTCAGTGGATTGAGCACAAGCCTGGGAACCAAACAACCACGGTTTGATTCCCAGTCAGGGCTCATGCCTGGGTTGAAGGCCAGTTCCCATCAGGAGACACACAGAAGGCAACCATACATTGATATTTCTCCCCCTCTCACCTTCCCTTCCCCTCTAAAGATAAATTAATAAATAAATCTTTAAAAAATAAAATAAAAATCCACCAAGTTATTAAAAAAAAGAATGTTAAATCTTCTCTCCCAACCCCCCTTCTCTCTTTCATCCAGGATCAGTTGTTCTGTGTGTTCATCTTGAGCTTCCTCTTTTGTGTAAGATACAAAACATTCCTTGCCACACTGCTCAATTTTGTTGGACAGTGTTTATCCACTTTTGTTCTGGGGTAAACGTTCCTATTGTCAATTGTACTGAATGCAGTGCGTGGAGCCAGTTTCTGTAGCTGCCTTGAACTGTCTTGCATCAAAGGCCTTATTTCTTACCTCGTTTCTCATTTCACTTTCTGTATTTCCTCACCAACTATAGTGGCAAAATAACAACCCTGAAAAAAGTCCACATCTTAAAATTTGTGAACATGCTATTTTACTTACTGAAAGGGACTTGGTACTATGGTTAAGTTAAGGATCTTGAGATGGGGAGATTATCCAGATGGTCCCAATATAATCACAAAGGTTCTTATAAGATGAGGTCAGAGTCAGAGAAGGAAATGCGACACCAGAAGACTCTGTAGGACTGATGTGGCCATAAGCCAAGGAGTGTAGATAACTTCCAGAAGCTAGCAAAGGCATGGAAACCGATTTTTTTCTAGAGCCTCCAGAAGAAACACATCCTTTTATTTTAGCCCCATAAGATCCACCTGAACTAAAAAACTAAAACATACTGAACTGGTGCTGTTAAAACACTGAACTTATGGAAATTTGTTATAATAATGGTAATCTAACACTCCAAGTCATGGAAACACTATAGAACCAAAAGGGAGATTAACTCTCACTACCATGGAGTTTTCTCTTCTGCATATTCTGGGGTGTGGCTTCTTTCGTCTAATTATCAACAGGTACAATCCCATCCCTTTTTTCACTTCTGGAAGGCTACAAACATTTTTCATCTGCCAGTGGACCCCTCTTCCTGTTCCTACAGTTGCTGTGAATTGTTTTCCTTTTCAGTTTGTTCATGGTCATATAGTGGTTTTGGGAATGATGAGAGGTTATTGGCATGCTATTGGAATCAGTGACATGCTGATTACATGAGTTTTTAGAATGTTTTTAGGTGTCAAAGATGGCTCATCCAAAGTACCACTGGCTCTTAAATAATAAGGAGGGTGTGGGGTATCAGTAGGGGAACCATACCCCTGCATAGTTGAAAGTCCACCTATAACTTTTGACTTTAGTTGGTCCTTTGCATCAAGGGATTCAACAAACAGCAGATAAAAAACAATACTTTTGATCTGCGGTTGGGAAAGTACAGTTGGAAATGCAAAAGTGTTTTTGAGCCACAGTTGGTGGATTCTCGAAACCTGCAGCTACAAGGGACTAGCTTGCTTTATTTATTTATTTACTTATTTATTTAAAAAGGAGGGTATACAGAGATATTAAAATTAAGAACAATCTGATAGTAACAAGAGGGGAGGCAGGACAGGATGATGGGGGGAAGGGATTTCAGAAACAGCTATAAAGGACACATGGACAAAACCATATTGAGTATTGCAAGTCACCATATTAGTGGAGAAAAATTGCTGAAGGTGTCCCATTTTTTGTCACTCAGCTGAGGATTCATGTAAGACTTTCTTTTTAAAAAAATATTATATTTATTTTTAGAGAGAAGAGAAAGGTGGGAGAAAAAGAGGGAGAGAAACATTGATGTGCAAGGGAAACATCAGTTGGTTGCTTCTTGCATGTCCCCAACTGGGGACCTGGCCCACACAACTCAGGCAGGTGCCCTGACTGGGAACCAAACTGTCTGCAGGCTGGCACTCAGTCTACTGAGCCACACCAGCCAGGGCACATGTGAGACATTCAGTGGCCACTCATTGGCCAGCAGTGGTCAGATGGCCACACCTAGCCACAAAGAAGAGGGAGTAGAAAGTATGATGCTATTATGTATCTTCAACAGTGAAGAACAGAAATATTTGGTAAATTTATCCATTACTAAAATAGTTGGTAATGAGATTTTCGGTCACACATGATAATCGGTTTTGAACAGACAGGTTGTCTTCCCTCAAGTCATACTTACATGGGGGACCATCTAGAACAACTCCCAGGTAAAACATGGAAATTCTTGGGAAGCCTATGGTGACATCCTAGGATACTGGAGAAGAAAGAGAAGGAATTGCTTCTCTCCTTTTTATTTTATTTAAAAAAGTATTTTATTTATTTAATTTTACAGAGGGCGGGGAGAAAGAGAGGAAGAGAAACATTGCTTGGTTGCTCTCATACGTGCCCTGACCAGGGACCGAACCTACAACCCATGGATGTGCCCCGACTGAGAACTGAATCAGTGAAATTTGCTTTGCAGGATGACTCCCAGCCTACTGAGCCATGCCAGTAAGTGTTCTCCTTTGTTTCTTTTTAACCACCTTTAGCTTTGGTTGGGTGTGTCAGGACTGGTGTTGATATACTTACGGAAAAGTTGTCTCTGGGGAAAAATGTTTTTCTTATATGGTGACTGAAATGGCAAAAGGAAAAACTTTTGTCAATAAACATGGAAAGAAACTGTTTAGGAGATGAATTTTTAGAATCATCTTGGCACTAATTCTTTTGAAGGGAAGATGTAGACAATCTTTTTCTTTAGGTGACTGAAACATGTCCTGTGTGGAGTATTAGGAGACTGCTGTGTATCAAGGTACTTTGGGTTGATTTTAATTGTATCCATGTGTTCCATGAGCTGAGAATTTTTTATTTCACAAGTCATTTTTTCTTTAATTCTCTCTTGAATATTCATATTATTTGTATAAATTTGATAGCTTCATTTTTACAGATGATAATGTTGAGGTGCATAATGGAGAAAGAAGATATTTATTGAGCACCTCTTATGTGCCAGGCACTCTATGAAACACTTTTACATGCATATTTTATTTTAGTGTCTCAATAGCTTTGTAAGTCATGTATTATTATAAAATTAATAAGAAAACTGAGTTCAGAACATTAAAATTGTTTCCATTTGAATTGCATTAGAACTCAGGTTTCCTGATTGCTTGCATCTTTTTCTTGGTCAAACAATCTCTTTTCTCTGCCTCACTCAGAACCACGGGGACTGAAGTCATGTTTTGAAATTAGTGCTACCTGTCTTTATAGTACTTTTCCTTGACACATTCAATTCGACTAAAGTGGTTAAAGTAACTCTTCCATTTTGTTGGGTGAAGTTATTAGTAGAGCACCATGGAGAGAGCATCTGCATCAAGAAGGTCGACTGCACCAGCGTTCTATACACCCAGTGCAGCGTTAAATTTTTCTATGCCAGTGAAGCAAGATAAGAAAGTCATCAGTGATTCTTGCCTGATACTTAAAACTGTTACAGTTTTTTCAGCCTTTTTTCTATTTCAACTGGGTTTAATACAGGTATTTAAATAATTAGTAAAAACATTTCACATCCCTGTTTATAAGGAGATATATTGGGTTCAGCATAATAACATTTTTAAAAATCAAGGTGGCAGGTGACAAGATTTGTTTGTGCAACTTAATACACGCACATCTTAGAATTTTACTTGGGGCTTTATTTTTGATTATTCAATAGTCCCTTGGGATTTTCTAATTTAACATTTATGTCTCTGATTAGTTGCTAAAACCCCCAAGTTCTAAGATACCATGTGATTTGACATTTTGCTGAAGCATGCATTCAAATCACAGAACTTGTGAGACATGTAACTTTATATGTCTGGAAGGTGAGTTCAGGCTCAGAGCTTAGCATTTGCCTTTCAACCTGGATATGTTGTAAACTCTTTGTCTCTGTATATAGAAATAACAGAGCAAATTACATTTTGTAGTAACAATCAAGAGTTGTTGATTTAGGAAAGTCTAGTCATATTCTTCTTTATATTCTTAGGCAGTGGCCTCCAAAGTGGCATGGGAAAATCTTTAGGGCTTTTGCTAATACTTTGTTTGAATTCAGGGGTTGCTAAACCATGGTCCATGATTTAATCCAGTTCACCAGTTGTCTCTGTAAATAAATTTTTATTGGAATACAGCCATGTCCTTTTGTCTGCATGTTGTCTGTGGATGCTCTCATGAGACAAGGGCAGAGTTGACTAGTTGTCGGCTTAAGATCACATGGCCTGCAAAATCTAAAATATTTATTATTTGGTGCTTTAAGAAAAAGCTTGCTGACTCCTATTTTAATTTTATCCTTTATGTTTTTGAATGTTTTATTCTGTACTTTATATAGTACATAGTAGTGGCACAGGTACATAATTTGTAAATAAATAAATAAATATATATATATATATATACACACACACACATATATATACAAGTTATAAAGTACATTTAAAAATAATTTACTTGTATGGGGGCACATTAAAAATGTTTGAAGTGTTGTCCTGTATACCAAAAGGTTATGGGTTCTATCTCCCTGATCAGGACACATACCTAGGTTGCGGGTTCTTTCCCCCATTGGGGAATGTGTGGGAGTCAACCAATAAATGTTTCTCTTTCACATCCACTTTCTCTCTCCACCCACCTTTCCTCTCTTTCTAAAATCTATAAACATATCTTTGGGAGAGAAAATTCAAAAAGTATGGAGGCCACAGGTTTAGGGTTTACTATTTAAGAATACCCACAAATGATTGCCTTTGTCATGTAGTTGGGGTCATTAAAGGCACACATGTTGCTTTGTGCAACGTTTGTATTTTTATCATGCAAATTCTGAGAGAAAAGCAGAGTGGCATATTCAAGGAGGGATTATGACCAAATATAAGGAGGGGAGGGGGTGAAAGGGCAGTCGGGAAGGAGAAAAAAGAAAGAGAAGAAAAAGAAAGTGGG
The DNA here is from genome assembly GCF_014824575.4 of Sturnira hondurensis. Lineage (NCBI taxonomy): Eukaryota > Metazoa > Chordata > Mammalia > Chiroptera > Phyllostomidae > Sturnira > Sturnira hondurensis. The sequence goes on from NW_028094270.1 coordinate 83,026, forward strand.
AAAAAAAGACCAGAGGAAAGTGAAATAGAAGAGGCAAGCTACCGCATAAGCAGCAGTTCCTGCCCAGAGCTGCCTCTACTCCTGTGTTTGGCTCCATATCACATTAACACTAATTTGATTATGGAATGGAAGGCTGTATTTAAAATAGATTTTTATTGTGATACTGAAGAACAGCACAATTGGCCACCTTTAGCCATGAACTTTTTTTTTTTAATATATTTTATTGATTATACCATTACAGTTGTTCTATTCCCCCCTTCAATCCCCTCCACCCGCACCCTCCCTCCCCCACCATTCTCCCCCCCTTAGTTTATAACCACGTGTCTCAAGTTCTTTGGATTCTATATTTCCCCCACTATTCTCGCCCTCCCCCCTATCTATTTTCTGCCTACCATCTATGCTATTTTCTGTGCCTTCTCCCCTCTTCTCCCCCTCCCACCCCCCTGTTTCTAACCCTCCATGTGTTCTTCATTTCTATGGTTCCACTCCTGATCTAGCTGTCTTCTTGGTTTGCTTTTGTTTTAGGTGTGGTTGTTAATAACTGTGTGTTTGCTGTCCTTTCACTGTTCATCTTTTTCATCTTCTTTTTCTTATATAAGTCCCTTTAATATTTCATATAATAAGGGCTTAGTGATGATGAACTCCTTGAACTTGACCTTATCTGAGAAGCACTTTATCTGTCCTTCCATTCTAAATGAAAGTTTTGCTGGATAAAGCAATCTTGGCTGTAGGTCTTTGGATTTCATGACTTGGAATACTTCTTTCCAGCCCCTTCTTGCCTGTAAGGTCTCTTTTGAGAAATCCGCTGACAGTCTGATGGGTACTCCTTTGTAGGTGACTGTCCCCTTATCCCTTGCTGCTTCTAGGATTCTCTCCTTCATTTTGGTCTTGGCTAATGTAATTATGATGTGCCTTGGTGTGTTCCTTCTTGGGTCCAACTTCTTTGGCACTCTCTGAGCTTCCTGGATTTCCTGGAAGTCTATTTCCTTTGCCAGACTGGGGAAGTTCTCCTTTATTATTTGTTCAAATAAGTTTTCCACTCGTGGCTGTTTCTTTCCCCCTTCTGGTACCCCTATAATCCGGATGTTGGAACGTTTAAAGATGTCCTGGAGGTTCCTAAGCCTCTCCTCATTTTTTTGAATTCTCATTTCTTCATTCCTTTCTGGTGGGATGTTTTGTTCTTCCTTCTGGTCCATTCCATTGATTTGAGTCCCAGTTTCCTTTCCATCACTATTGGTTTCCTGTGCATCTCCCTTCATTTCAATTAGTTTAGCCTTCATATGTTCCTCTAATTTGTGACTATGTTCCTCTAATTTGTGACTATAATCTACCAGTTCTGTGAGCATCCTGATAAATAGTGTCTTGAATTGTGCTTCTGAGAGGCTGGCAATTTCTCGGTCGCTTAGAGTTATTGGCTCTGGGACTTTGAGTTCTTCTTGCGCCATCTTTTGGGCTGTTCGTGCCTGTTCCATAGCAGGATCAGAGGCCTAAAGTGTTCACTAGAACAGGGCAACTAAGTCGCTGGGTTGTGACGCTGTATGTAGGGGCGGGGTCAAAGAGGGACAATGGCTCTCACTGGTATTGCAGGGCAACTAAGTCGCTGGGTTGTGACGCTGTATGTGGGGCGGGGTCAAAGAGGGACTATGGCGTCCTGTCCGCCGCCTGCTGCCACGGCCCTCACCGGTGCCGCAGTTGCTGCCGTCACCGGGCCCACGCGTTTCGTACCACTGCACGCGAGTGTGCCACCGCTGTCAGCCCTCGCCCCCTGGGGCCTGCGTGGTCTGTCTCACTGTGCGCGAATATGCGCCCGCGGTCTGCCCCGCACCCCAACTGGTTCCCGTCTGCCTGCGCGCCTGGGTTGGGGGCGCCCTGTCCTGCCCGACCCTGCTCGCTGTTGGCTCCGCCCCTCTTACCGTCCCTGTTGAATGGTTAGATGTAGTCGGACTTCCGTATAATTCAATTTTCTGTCCTTTGGTTGCGTCTTTGTTTCTCCAAACCTTTGTTGTATTCAAACTTGGTTGTGGGAGAAGGCACAGTGTTTCCACCTATGCCTCCATCTTGGCGGAAGTCCCAGCCATGAACTCTTTTGATCACTTAGTTCTTTGTTGAAAGTAGCTGAGGACACCATGAATACAAAATTATTCTTTAGTTTTGATGAGGACGAAGCAACTGAGGGATGGGGTAGAGAGTTTGGTATGCCTGTTTCAGGCAGCTCTGCTCTGTTGTCCATCTGCAGGGAACATGGGCCATCTGAAGTTGCTCCTTTGGAGCTGGAAGGCTCATTAGTCAGGAAGGTAATAAGAACTCTATATTACCAAGGACCCATGGCCCACTGAGAATTTTTTTTGTGTGTATTAATCTTGGCAGAACAGAGTCATTTCAAACTTAAAACTAATCTGCATTAATGAACAGCCCTTTTGATTTCCATTTTTATGATGTGTGTAGCATGGTGATTTGTTTCTTCCCTGCTCGCAATGGGGTGGCTGACTGATGCATCGCCTTCTCTGAGAAGCTTGTCTGTTGGGCGGTAATATTGCAAATGGGTGCAAATCAAGAAATTCAGTTATTATTTCTTTAAAATGTTGACAGAGGCATCCAATTTCCAAAATTATCCCTTCTTCTCACCTGATCGACTGAGGATTCTGTCCTGCTGTGTGGGTGGCTTTTGAGCCAGTCTCTATGCTAGTGCGGTGTCAGAGGACGCAGCTAATTGGGATAGTTTTGACACATCTGAGCTTTGCCAGCCAAGTAGGAAAAAGTCTGAAGGAGATTACTCAGTCAGACACAAGTATTTGGAATAAATTGAATAGCAGAGTCTGGGCCCAGGGCCAGTTTCAGAAAGGCTGGGAACAGTGGGGTAGGAGTGTGGGAGAAAGAGAATGGGAGAAAGTGAAGCAGCGTGCAGATGGGTCCTTCTTGGGTTTGAATTTAGGCCTTAAACCTGTGAGCACAAGACATTCCCCAAGACGACACCACAACTGCCACCACCATCATCATTGGGTGTGGCATTGTGCTAAGTGTTTTATGTGTCTCTCCTTATTTTTAACCCTCACAGCAACCTTTAGATAGAGGTGCTACTATTCTTATTTTTCTATTGAAAATAAGATATAATTTATAAATCATCAAGCCCACTCTTTTAAAGGACACCTTTCAGTGGTTTAGTACGTTCTGAGTCATGCCATGTCACCACTATAACATTCCAGAACATTTTCATCACCCCCCAAAAAACTCTATACCTGTTAGCAGTCATTTATTTCTTCCTACCCCATGGCCCCTGGGAACCACTAATCTACTTTCTGTCTCTATATACTTGCCTATTCTAGACATTTCATGCAAATGAAATCACATAATAGGTGAACTTTTGTGACTCTTTTCTTTCACCCAGCATAACATTTCCCAGGTTCATTCATGGTGTAGCATGTGTCTGTACTTCATTTTTTTAATAGCTGAAATAATTACTTCTGACAGAAGTAAGGCTTGCTTGAGTGTGGTCGGTAGGGTAATAATATGAATATAATAATTTATAGCTTTAATTTGAACATTTCACCTAAAGTGTCATAAGGTATGCTTGAGTTGTATTATTGTTATGTTGCAGAATTATATGCTTATGGTATTGCAATAAAATATTTTATAATAAAAAGGGCATTATTTGTGCCAGACCCTCTGTGTGTGTGTATATGAGCTATATGATATTGCTATATAATTATATATTATACAATTTTTAACACATATATAATTGTGCTATTGAGCCCATGTAGGTCTACTAGCTTAGACAACAACATTTTTCTGGGAAAATATGCTTAAATTTCTTACCAGTAGTGAGCAAGAATTTCTTCTATCCCCAAGCTGTTGGTGAAAAAATGCATGGCTTATGCCTGAGGTTTGTAAATACAGGGGCTGGGGAATGAGTTTATTATACACACATGGATAGAGCCAGGCACAGCTTTGCCACTTAGTTGCATTGTGCTGCTAGTGTGTGTGTGTGTAATTTATAATTATCTATTTATAATCACCTATGAAATCATCCACTTCTCAGTTAAAGCTTTCCATCCTGTTCTTCTCCCCACAGAGTCAAGTCAAACATGCAGAGTCTCACTGGACCTAGGGGAAATCACAAGGAGCTGTAGTCTGACTTAACAAAATGTATAAAAATACTATGATTGAGAATTTTACATGTATGATAACCATATAATTTGTCACCAAACTGGCACAGTTCTGAGAGTAAAAAGGGAAATTACTAATAATTGAGAAGAGGCAGCAGATGAAGATGAGACTAGCTCAGGAAAACTGAGACATAATTTCACATTACTTATAAGAAGAAACAATAAAATGTTTCTTAATATCTATTTTGTGATTTAATTTGGACACCCGGTGTCATCAGTATATTGCATATGCCTTATTACAGCAACACCTGTTGTCCGATTAAGTAAGTGTGAGTCTAGAATTACATTCCAGCTTACATGATTCTTACATGAGAGAGAGCTTCCAGGAGTGGTGCAATGTGGTCTTTGCAAAACAGTTTTAGATGTGTTTTTTTAGCAATGCGACACATTGATTGGGAATCTCAATAAGGTGCTCAGGGATGCATTTCCTGAGCTCTTTTTTGAGAAAAATGTTCTGTCTTGGCCTAGGTTTATGCAGGATACAGGCCTCTGCTAAAGCAGACTGATTTTCTGGACAAGATCACAAGCCAGGATTTTAAACTTTTGAAATGTATAATAGTTTGGTTTCTGGCATGCCTAGAGTCTGCCACTGATGGCTCTCAGTTAACCATCAGCACAGATCATGGGCAGTATCCAATTTACCAATACACGATATTCCAAATATTCACTAGAAAGTTGGCTGTTTGACATTACAGTTTATTTTCTCACAAGAAAATTGACAATTATGATTCTCAACTTGTCAACAGAGCCCTTTAAAGCCTCAATGTGCTGTCTTACCGACCCCACAGAGCTCTGTTAGCTCCACTTGGATAACAACGTTTTTTGGTGAAAATGTGAGTATGGACTTCCTCTTGATCCAGCTTGCTCAGGGTTTGGGACTGGGCTTTGGGGAAGGCAGGATAGTGGGGAAGAAGGTGCTATGTTAGTTTCCCATGGCTGCTGTGACAAATTAGCACAACCTCAGTGGCTTAATGCCACACACATTTACTGTCTTCCAGTTTTATGGATCAGAAATCCTAAATGGGTGTCAGGGGCTAAAATCAAGGTATCTGTCAGGCTGCATTTCTTCTGGAGGCTCCGGGGAAGAATCTGCTTTCTTGTCGTTTCCAGATCCCAGAGGCTCCCACATTTCTTGGCTCTTGGCCTCTTCCTCCCTCTTCAGACCCATCACCCACAAGTTAAGTCCTCCTGCTGCCATCTCCCTGGTTCTCCTGTCTGCCTCCCTCTTCTATTTGTAAACCTTGGGATTATATTGTGTCTACCCAGATAATCTGGGCTCACCTCTTCACCTCAAGGTCAACTGATTAGCTACCCAATTCCATCTGGAAGCTTAATTCCCTTTGTCATGTAAAGGAACATATTTACAGGTTCCAGGGACAAGGGCCAGTTGACACTTTTGATGGGCCATTTTCTGCCACAAGTATCAGGAGTCATGGGTTCCATCTAAGTATTATAGTCAATTAGTTGCTAAGTTTTATTGATACTGTTTTGGAACCCTCTGGAGAACCATCTCTAACTTTTACATCTCTTTGTCTGTTGTTATAACTGCTTCTCACCCAATTTAGTAATTAACCACATAACTTCAGCTTTTAGAAAGAGTAAAAATTATTGTGCACTGAAGCTACCTGGCCAGGCCTGATTGAGGGGGCTGGCCTTAAGGAAGAATGATGAATGTTCAGGAGAGTTTTTTGGAAGGGATATCTTTGCACAAATAAAAAGATTTCTTGTTACAAATGGTTAGGAATAGGTGATGAGAAGAGAGAGAAGCCTTTGTTGGGGAAGTGGTATAAAGATTATTCTGGAGGCTTTTGAGTTCCAGCCTAATTACTTGAGATGTGAGGTGTCAACTTGCTCTGGGAGAAAAACAGATTGGCCAGCTGAAGAGCACAAGATTATGCTGTGTTCTGGCCAGCCTGATCCTCTTTGTGATGAGGAAACATGAAGCAGTGTTGTTGCTCTGCTCAGATGTGGAATGGAAACTCATTGTTAATCTTTAGCTTCACAAATAGCCTGCTTTGTAAGCCATCCCAAGCCACATCTTTTCTTTACTGTATTTCATTGAAAGACATTCCAGTCCAGTGTCTAATCATACTTGAAAAGCATTTTCCCCCACTGTACCTTCACCATATTGTTGACTGTGTCCATGGGCTATGCATACATGCATGTAAGTTCTTTGGCTAATCTCTTCCAGTTTCTGCCCCCCACCTCTCCCCTCTGAAATCTGTCAGTCTTCTATGTATCCATGCCTCTGGGTTTATACATACATACTCTTCAGTCACTCTTCCCTCCACCAAAAAAAATTGAATCTTGTCTTCAGTTTTTTTAAATTGAATTTATTGGGGTCACATTGGTTAATAAATAAAATTACATAGGTTTAAGGGGTACAATTTCACAATACATCATCTGTATATTGTATTGAGTGTTCACTACCCCAAGCCATGTCTCTTCCATCACCATCTATCCCATCCTTACTCTCTCCTACCTTGACTTCAGTCTTGAGAAAAATACCGAAGAAGGATTGCCTTCAATGCATAGAGCTGAATTTCAAAGCTTCATTCCCTTTCTCTCTCTCTCTGACTCCTGTACAAAGATGGATTTCTCTCCATCTTGTCCCTAACTTAATGACTCTTTCCATGCCATGAAGACTTTGTTGTTTCCTTATATTTCTCATTCTCTTTCCTGTTTCTCTCTAATTTGGTGAAAATCCGAATGAGAGAGAAATCCTAATAAACTAGGCTCTTGCTTATTGATGCAGGAAAGCAAAGCCAGGTTCTGCTTTAGTGGCAGCAAGGGGACAGGCTGTTGATACTCATACATCAATATGTTTTTCCTGACATGTTTAATTCTTTAAGCCAAGAGCAGTAAGGTGAGGGCTGGTGGGCATGTAAGACCATCAGCAAGATAGTCCCAAGGTGGCTATGACCTTCAGCTAATGGAATCAGTGTTGTGAAACAGCCAAGCTACACAGGAGTAGATTGGAAGCCATCCCGATGGGGCTGTGGGGAGAGGCTGAGCCTTGCTGAGGTTTCATTGAAATGAATACCTTTTACAAATATTGGATTTTAGCTTACTCAAGAAGCAATTTAACTCCAACTCTGGTTGTACATATTAAATTATAACAGCGGTGAGGCAAATGAAGAGGTGCTTAGCAGATTTGAGTAAAGAATTAATTAATAGAAGAAAATTTGGTAGCATGAAATGAGTGGTGCATTGATCTAATCTAATAGTGAATTACCCATGGCACCAAAATAGATAACAGTAGGCATAATGCTTATCTTCCCTGTGGCACCTGATGGCTAGAGATCTTAAAGGACTTAGCAAATTACCCTTCTAAAGTAATTAAATCCCACCTGGATGTAGGGGAGGAAAGAGACACCATCTGTAAAATAAAATGCAAAGACTCTTGCTTTTTCTGTCCCTGTTTCATGCTGGCAGCCCCCACATGCATTTTTTGTAGAGCTGATATCGTAAGTTCCACCTTGTTTGTGGAGTCTTGCTCATCAACTCTTCTTGAAGTGATTGCTTTTTCTGAATTACTGAAATACTTAATTCAAGGAAGTAAATATTAGATACCTTGTGTGATTATTAATCTGAGCTCCCCACTCAGGGTCTTGTCTTTTTGGGAATACGGGCCCAGGCTATGCCCAATTTCTTCATCTGGAGCAGAAGGTATTGCCAACATGATTAATATAATGAAAGTTATGGCATCTTTATTTTATAGGTAAACGAACATTTCAAACTAACTTCCTGAAATGATACTGAAGCTTACAAATTGCATTTGAGTATTGCACATAATAACAATATGATAGCACCAATAATGAAAATGTCACATATTTTATGTCTCTTCATAAAGTTGTAAAAGTATGTTTCTATCAATGATCTCATTTTATTTTCTTAGCAATTCTGAGATAAATATGCCAGATATCCATCTTCTCAGATCACAAATGAGAAAACTGATCCTCAGAAAAATTGTGTCTTGCATATTGCATCATGAACAGATACATCTCCCAAGCATTTAAACATACATAGACCTATACATAAAAAAGATGTTTGTGCTCAGGAAGCAGAGAATCCAGAGACCCCCCAAAATCATGGAATTCTCTACAAATATGTATAATGGATTACACTGATAGTTTGGAGAACGGAAAGAAACATTACATTCCATCTCTGGTAGCAGTGTATGCATATAAGAATTTTTGAAAATTGCAAGGGTAAAGCAATTTCAGGACTTGGGGGGATATATTTAAATATAAATTTGTTTAAAACTTTTCAGTCTAATATAGGGTATTATATTCTGGGATCCACTGGGGAACTTTCAAAAGGGTCTTTGTATATTCTGAAATGGTGAAGAGTACTTTCTATATATATGTAGATGTGAATTTATTTGGAGAGTGAATCCATAGTTTTAAAAAGTGTTATCTAAAGTATTTCATAAACCTATCCACTTTTCATGACTTAAAAATATATTTATTATTTATTTCAAATCTTCTGTTCTATGTTGCTTTTCTATTTATATTATTTCCTGCTCCCCTAATTTCTTCTGCATTTCTAGGCAATTTTTCTCTTACTACTTAGGGTATATATGAAGCTTGAATGACCTGACTGGAGAACAACCATACTGTTCTACCTCAAGCATCCTCCTGGGTAAATACCACCACTCAGTCTCTCACCTAACTTTTCTTATACAGATATTGCCCAAGAGTAGAATGGTTGGTACATTTTTTTCTATATTGCCCAACTCACTAATTTTCTTATCAACAGTAACTGCTTCCAGGTGATCGCCTTGTCGGTGACAGTAACATATTGATTGGCTTAGCTTTTAAGTGGAAACTAATAGAAGTTAATGGCCCATATGATTATACCTTGTTAATAGGTGAGGCTATGGGGCATTGCAAAAAAGACCAGAAATCAGAGCATTTTGGTTTCTTACCACTGCATGCCCTCAGTATGACACCTCTTCTTCTCTCTGAAACAGCCTCAGTTGTGAAAGGTTCTTTCTGGTATACCATTATATGATTCTTTAATAGGCTACCAGAGCAGATAGTCAATCATTTTGGAGTGCTCTCCAACAAACCAGAAATATTTCAGTTTCCAAAATTTTCGCCTCATTTATTGCCTAATCAGTGTTTTGTGAGAAATCACTGTAATTGTTGAAGCGTAGGGCATGGTTTTTACAGCTTCCATTAAAGACTGAAGCCAGGCTGTGGCTGGGCTGGCTTGATAAATCATTTGTATTGGTAATATATTTGTCATTTTTCCTATAGATTGTGTAATTATTGCATCACTGCATTTCCAGCACTCATAAGTGGGGACTAGAGTGGACATGTGGTAACTGAAAGTGTTCTCCCTTTCTCAGCATAGTTATCAGTAATTCAGTAATTGTTAAGAACTTCCCTGAAGGGTCTTCTCTTGCTAGCTGCCTCAGAGTTCCTCGGATTTTACACAATCAGCACCGAGCAGACTCTCCAGGATCTAAGACCACCATCAACAGCTGCTACAAGTTTAAACCATTTAGAAGAAGCAACAGGTTGCAGTTTGCTCCTGAGAGTTTGTTTAGTAAATTTCTAAAACAGTAAGAGATATATAAGAATTAAAAAAATTAAATTAGTAGATTTCATTCTTCTTTAGGCCTGAGGGGAAGAGGGAGGTGTTTTCTTCCTTCCATGTTCCTATTGCTCACCCCTCCCCACCAGCACCTTTGGTGCTAGGATTCACTGAGCCCTCACTGTGGGTCAGAGCCAGGGCAAACTCAGTCAGTGTTCACCATGATGACCTTAGAAGGGACTCAATGTAATAGTCTGCATTTTATAGGTATGGGAGCTTATTGGCTACAAATTAGGAGTCTGCCTTTTCCACTGGCACCCCATTGCTTCTCACCATACTACTTTGAGAGGAATTTCTTTTCTCAGACCGCGGTCAGTCTGCCCCGCACCCCAACTGGTTCCGGGCTGCCTGTGTGCCTAGGTCGGGGGATCTGTCCTTCCTGACCCTGCTCGCTGCTGGCTCCGCCCCTCTTACCATCCCCGTTGAATGGTTAGTGGTTGTCGGACTTCTGTATAACTCAGTTTTCTGTTTTTTGCTGTGTCTTTGGTCTCCAAACCGTTGTATTCAAACTTGGTTGTGGGAGAAGGCACAGTGTTTCCACCTATGCCACCATCTTGGCGGAAGTCCCTCTTTTCTCATTATTGTTAATGGGTGTCTACCTATAATGGCACTAGGGTTGGAAGCTCTTTTTAGTTCCACTTTGTCTCACCCTCTTCACATACATGCATACAAATGAGCATATACACAGCCCCTCACACATAGCCATAAGCACAGATACATATGCACATAAATATCACGGAGGCCCTAAGGTATGCACGTATACTCACACATTGCAGGTAATCCCCCAGAGTCTTAAACAGTGCCATTTCCCAAGACCCCTGTTTCCCCTGGCCCTGGACTATGGCTGCTGCCTTGCTCTAAGCTACCCGCTTTCATTCCTGCTTCTCCCTTCTGGAGCTGTCAATCCAACTTTTCACATCTTCTGCTTCATGCTAAGGATGGAGGCAAGGGGTTGAGAGGTGTTTAGGTGGATAGAAAGTTGTGATTAGGGTTACGGTGGTCTGGGACCTGATAATGTGGTCATGAGCTGCTGCTGCAGGGCTAACATTGTGACTCAAAAATTTCCACTGGGGTGCAGGCCTGGGAATACATGAGAAAGGAACCTTGGCTATTTCTTCCATTCTTGCTTACCATCTGCCTCTTCACCCACACTCCCTACTGACTCAGCAATAATAACACAAGGTTCCTAATAGTATGATTTTAGAGGCAAACACTTCTACTGGATGGCTGATGTCAGGAATTCCTTTGAAATGAACAAAGTCTATGCCTTATCCCAAGTTTAAAGACAAGGAGGAGCATATGGGTATCCTTGGAGAGCTTTCACCTACACGGAAGATCAGCATGGCATGGCCTCAGGGTGATGGGCTGGGGCTTGGGAGAAGGGCCACATCTCTGGTGGCCTCAGCCAAGCTATAACTTCTCTCTGTGCTTTACTTTTCTCACCTGTAAAAAAGTGACAGGATTAGAAAATCTTGAAAGCCCTTCCACCACTAATTTCCAAATGTATGTATTATGATAAATTGACAATAAAGCACTTTTATATTTTAATGGTGTTGGGGGTGAATGACACATAAAGGAATCAGCACCTAAGAGACCCAAATGCAGTAGGGGCATTGCCCTAAGGAAAGTCTTGCTTACTTTAAACGGGTAAATCAAAGCTTTAGCCAGAGGCTTATTAGGTTGTATGAAATTGGACAAGTTCCTACCTCCATGGGGAGATGGCTGCTAAATTGTGCTGGGGGAAGAGGGTCTCTAAAAATAAGAGAAGGTCAAGGAAAATAGCGTGTTTCCCAATTTCATCAAGAGTCTCTGAGGTGCATTGGTTTAGGCACTGTAAGTGTAGCAGGTGCAAATAACTCCTGCCCAAAGGGATCTCACAAGCTGTGTGACTGGCAAAGCTGCTTAACCTTTCTGAGCTTCGGATAATTCATCTATAAGGCAAGGATGACAATTATTACATGGAAGGTTGCATCAGCTAGAGTTTGCAAAAGCACTAACTACAGATCAGGGTGTGTAGGAAACTCTCAAGCGATTTCACAGAGATGCATCTTTGGTCCAGACACTTAACCTGGAATTGTAGTAAGTTCTATAGGGCAGAGAAGAATATGAATATTTAACATTTAGCTCTTCGGTGCTTGGAAAACATTTTGCCTTTAAATACTCCTGCTTGCAGGAGGCTTTCTAAAGGTCATCCCTTTGAAGCTTATTAAGGAAGATGATTAAATCATCTGGCAGTTTGAGAAAAGAAAAACAGATGGATTTAAACAGCTTCCTCCCCCACGATTGACATTTTCTTTCACAAATCAAGGTGAGATTGTGAAGTTGCTTGTGTTATTATTCTCTGAAGGAGACCCTGGTGATGCTGGACTTTGGTTGCGGTGGCTTGTTCCTTATTTACACCCAGCCATTAGCCTTGTTCCTGTCACTGTCAGTTACTGAAGAATCCATCATGCCTGTGACTCGTGAGGGGGCTCCTTTTCCACTTCCCAAGGAGAAGTGTTGGGGGCAGATAACTTGAGGAGGTGAGCAAATTGGATTTATTACAGTCTGCAGACAGGGTGAGAGCCTTAGTCCTAAACACGCTAGTGGAACTGCCAGGCTGTCTGATTCACTCAGCAAAGGCCCTAAGAGAACTCTGGGTTAACACTCCATATGCTCACCTGGGAGTCTAGCAGCCACTCTGGATCAAGCAGGCCTTTCAGAAATGTGAAGAGCATCTTCACTACTAACAAAACTCCACAAATGTCTTAACCAAGCCTTTGGACGGTGCTTTCTGTCATATTAGAGACATAAAAGTCCATTCCCATGTAGTTATGTGTATAGCTTTCTGAAATTGATTGAGATATTAATTGGTGCATGTCTTCCTTTTTGTACTCCCGTTTATGTGGGTACCTGGCTCAGCACTTCAATGATTCAAGACCATTACATGGCAGAATAAAAGGTACAAGTAGCCTCATGGTCCCTCTGTCTTGCTTTTTCAAAAGATTAATTGCTGAGGAGAAACTACAGGGTTTGTTGAGAAGGTATAAGAAAAACAGACGTGATCTTGGAGAATCTTAGTGTAACAAGAAAGATCAGATGACTCTCTCCTCTGACCTTCAACCTACTTTTCACTCTACTAGGCTAGGGTAGGGGGTAGGGGGGAGAGAGGTACATATATCTCTTGGAAGCACATAGATAACTCACTGAGCCCAATTTTTAAAATTAATTAATTAATTTATTTATTATCACCCCTGGGTCACCACTCTGGCTATCGACTCCCCTCTTTTCTTCCCAAGACCAGTTTCTTTGGCTCACCTCAAAACACATATTGTCTGTTTCCTCTGTTTCTGGCAGATAATGGTTTTTATCTAGAATTTCTCATATTGCAAAGAAAGTGCTCATTTTCCAGAATGGCCAGGGGGTCTGTATCACACAGCAGTGAGCATTACTGGGGAGATTAAAACTGAAGACAGGTTTTTTAATACTATAAAAATAGATTCTCATTTTAAGGCAGAATGAACAACAAAAGTGTACAATGTTTCCTACGGACTCCAGCATTTCAATTTTATTACACTTTTTTGAATATTCAATAAAAGAATATGACATCCTTTCAAATGATGTTCTCGTAACCTATTACTATGAAGCCCAAGAAGACAGACAGCAGATCTGAACTGTCTGTACAAGTGGCATGAAACTAATGCTAGGATTTACATTTTTCCTGTACTGAGTTTATTTTAAATGTACAGAATTAAAGTCCTTGGTTCCTAATAACTCAGTAATTTCCCTTGCATAACACATTACATTCAGCAGTTTAGCATTTTTGTTTTACAACATTTATGGACTCAAATTGGTGCTGTTGTTGGTGAGTAATAATAGTATTTCATTAATTCATTCTACAAAATTCATTGAGAGCCTACTCATTGCCAGGCGTTTCATTAGGCCCTAAAGATGAGTAAAACATACTGTCTCCATTGCCAATGACTTTGCAATTGACCAGGCAAGACAGACTCAGCTTCCTCATATTAATGATTCTTCCTGTATTAATGATTCTTCTAAAGCTCCATGGCAGTGCGAGACAGAGGATGGTGTGCTGGCCAGTGTCCAGGCTAGAGGGATGGGACAGGGAAGGCTTCCTAAAGGGGAGGAGTAGGAGTGACCTAGGGAAAGAGGGAAAAGGGAAGGGAGCAGCAGCATGTTCAAAGATAGGTACATGTCAGTAGTACATCACTACTTGACTCAGAGGCATTTTCATGGTTGCAAAACACAGATCAGTCACTTTTGGCTCAGTAATAGGTGCACAAGGGTACTGGCCTCATTTAAGTTTATGGACAAGACTCTATAATAAAGTCATGCTCCTTTCACACAGAAGGAGCAAAAGTACTTTGAAAAAAGTTACAAACTTTTGTGCAAAAGTACAGCATTTAACATTTAAAAACTCCTTACCTAAGATAGGTTTATTGATTTTAGAGAGAGAAACAGGGAGAGAGAGAGAGAGAGAGAGAGAGACATCAGTGTGAGAGAGGAACATCCATTGGTTGCCTCTCATACACACTCCTGGCCCAGTACTGAATTGGCAACCTAGCTATGTGCCCTTACCAGGAATTGAAACTGCAACATTTTTGCATATGGAACAATGCTCCAACCAAGTGAGCCACCCAGTCAGACACATTTAACATTTTTGAGTAATGTTAAATTTGAGTCCTGTTTTCCTGGAAACTTGCAGTATTTGGCCCACAGACCAAAGCTTCCAGGGGAACCCGGTTTTCAGAGTCTGTACTCAGTCCTCCTGCCCCTTTCACTGGGTACCCCTTTGGCTGCTGGACTTGGCTGTTATAGTTGCCCTCTTGCCCCTGAAGTCAATCTTTAATTTCATGATGTTAGGAGAACTCTCCCTTGGACTGTCAAGTTCCAAAAGCATCATATTAATCAAGTCTTTAACGCAACAGAGCTTCCAAGGAGGACCAACATGTTTACTGGATTTGTCTGTTAGGAGGCCAGTGGTGACCTTGGTTCAAGCAGTGACCTTGGCTCAAGCAATGGGGCGAGGGGTGAAGAATGAATGAGAGCTGCCAAAATGGAAATCATGATGGGTCTTCTCAGTCAGGACTTGGTTTGAAATAGGGGAGTGGAATGTGGGTAGACGCAGGGTTGAGTAAACGTGTAGAGAAAAAATTATAGACCTTTCCCACGTTAACTGTTTTATCTTTTTATGCTTTTAAACCTGAAGGCCACTGAAAAGAATATACTCATATGTTTCAATTTATCCCCAAATATCCATTGTTTCCCAAACAAAATTTTTTTATGTACTCTACCTATCACTGACATTTGGAAAGAAATGGAGTTCATTTTTTTTTCTTTACAAATCATTAAGAGCAGCAGTTCAGGAAAGTGCTTATTATTGTCAGCTTGACGAAACAAGCTGTTGTTCTGCAAATGGGTACCATGTTATTACATGCATTTATTCTGTCTGCTCTCACACACAGACCCTGGAATGCCTGTTTCTGCAGCCTTCCTGTCATCTTTTATGGGACCTTCACACACGAGTGACACCAATTATCTCGTGTCACAGCCTATCAGTTGGCTCAACTTCAGAAGAATGTGAAATTGCCTAACAAGCCTCCAAATGCGAATAGCTCTATTTGGCCTAATCACACATGGCATATTCCTGTCTCATCTGTTCCCATAGAGTGACTGCAAGTCTTTGCTATTAGACAAATATGGTTTCTAGAGCTGTGGCTTGACTATCACAGTGTTGAGGGATTTTAATGCCCATCCACTAATTCCTGGGATGAGTTTCACTCAGGAAGTACCCCTTTCCTTCTTCTTTACCACATGTGCTCTTCTCCCCACCCTATACCCTTCACATCATCTCATTCCCTAAAATTGATCTGGGCAATGTGACAACCTGGCAACATTATTTTAAGCACAGGCTTTTAACTCTGTGTGGAGTGATAGGGTATATTGAAAGCTTTGGAACCTCATTTGGGAATAATACATGCATCAGGTGGGATAGTTGTGGTCAAAATTTTGCACATTGCAAAGGGGTGCATCCTATAAAGTACAAAGAAGGCACTGTTGTCGATGCAAGGATAAATAACATAGTAGTCCCATTTGCAATTTAGTGGGAAAATCAGCAAGACAGGTGACATAAATATATTGTATCAGAGTTGCATATATTGTATAAAGGATTAGGACACAGTGTTATGAAGAAGGCCAGTAGGTTTAGTCTGATCATTTCTTTAACAAAAACCTTTAAAATTTTTTAAAAATTTAATTTAAATTTTTAAAATTTTAATTGTTGTTCAAGTACAGTTTTCTGCCTTTTACCCCTATTCCAGCCCACTCCCTTAGCCCTCCCCACCTCCCTCCCATTTCTACCTCCCTCGTTATTGTCCATGTGTCCTTTATACTTGTTCCTGTAAACCCTTTCCCTTTTCCCCTGAAATTCCCTCCCCTTCCTCTCGTCACTGTCAGCCTGGTTGTCTTTGGTTGTATTTTCTTGTTTGTTTGTTTGTTGATTAGGTTCCTGTTAAAGATGAGATCATATAGTATTTGTCTTTCACCACCTGGCTTATTTCGCTTAGCATAATGCTTTCCAGTTCCATCCATGCTGTTGCAAAGAGTTGGAGCTCCTTCTTTCTCTCTGCTGCATAGGATGCCATCATTTCTTAACAGAAGGAGGCAAACAGGTTAGGATAAAGCAATGCTTTGTTCCGTGGTCCAGAGACCTTAGGGGCAGCTGCTGTCATAGAAGTTGTATTAACTACCTTTTCTTATTGTCTGTATTCTCGATGTTATGGTATTTGTGGTCTCTCTTAACTGAGGAGAGACTCCACCACCCAGGGTTAGTCCATTCTTAGAGATAACCCCTCCCACTTAACACCCCTCAGCCAGGAGTATGCCTTTCATTTGTAAGGTAACCAATAAAGAGCCCATATTGCTACCACTTTCTCTACCTGGCTCCTATACTCCAGGGGTCAAGATTCCCCTGCCCTAATCAGCCAAGGCCAGACACCAGACCACTAGAGACCACCTATACAACTCAGAGCCTTAAATTAGCCAATCCTAAACTGTTCCTTGTGGAAAACACAATGGCTCTGGGCCATGTTTTCCACTCACCCCTTTACACTCCCTACCCCACATGGTGTTTCCTCCCATGGCCCTGCATAGTGTGGCATACGCCATCTTCTCAGAAAATGAAGGTAGTAGAACTTCTTTCAGTGGCACTAATCTTTCTGTGGTGTCTGTCGCTCAGTCACTTCTGTAAATTTAAACCCTGCAGGTACATTTTGAGACAGAAGTGGGCTCTGAGGAGGAGGGTGATGTCCTAAGATGAAAAGATGCTTGAGTCCTGGGCCGTTTGTTCCTTAGGGCTCACGGGAGGTGGACTTCCTGAACCACATTCTGAGAAGACCCCAGTCATGATTTTCATTTCCACAGCTTTCATTCATTCCTCAACCTATACCAATCTGGCTTCTTTTAAGGTTACCACTGGCCTGACAGCCAAATCCAGGTAACATGTTGGTCTTACTTGGTGTCTCTGCTGCATTTAAAAGATCTATTGACATGATTCTTGCTTTTGTTTGGCTTTCCCCTTGTCATTAAGTTTTTGACAAAAACATGATTTCTCGAAATGGCATAATATTATACCTACATTTAAATAATACTTTATTTAATCACCTTATTGACTTATAAAAGGGAATATCATTTTCATTTTTTCAACTCATAAGTATTAGATATCAAGTCACTACTTTCACACACCCAAGAAATGGTTACCTCTCTGAGCTTCAGTTTCCTCATCAAAAATAGAAATTGGTAAATAACAATTGCTGTATCCCATCATAAATATTTCTGTGGTAAACATACATTTAAATAAAGTGTGAACCCACTTGTTTATCTTTAAAATTCTTTAAAATTAAAATGACTTGATCCAAAGATATAGTTTTGCTGAGTTGGGGTGAGCTTAGAAGAGATGTGTTTCCTGAAATACTCTGAAGGCATAGTCTATGTTTATGTTTCTTACTTTTAAGTAAGACTTGAGATCATGGTTTTATAGGTAAGAAAAATAATTTCTACATTTTCTACATTCCCACCCTCTACTCATATACTGGGTTAATTGCCAGTGGACTATTTTATTTTATTTTAATTGAATTTATTGCATGATATAAATTGTTATTGGATAATAACATTATATAGATTTCAGGTATATAGTTCTATAGCACATCACCTGTATATTGTATTGTGTGTTCACTCCAAGTCAAGTCTCCTTCCATCACCATTTATCCCCCCTTTACACTTTCCTACTTCCTCCCACTCCCCTTTCCCTCTGGTAATCACCATACTGTTGTCTGTGTCTCTGAGTTTTTTTTCTTTATCCCTTCACCTTTTTCACTTAGCCTCCCAACTCCCCTCTCCTCTGGCAGCTGTCAGTCTGTTCTCTGTCTCTATGAAAGTATTTCTATTTTTTGCTATTTTATTCCATTCATTAGATTCCATATATAAGTGAAATCATGTGGTACTTGTCTTTCTCTGACTGGCTTATTTTTCTCTTAGCATCCATGCTATATAAAAGTAAGATTTACTTCTTTTTTATAGCTGAGTAGTATTCCACTGTGTAAATGTATCACAGCTTTTCTTCACTCACCTACTGATGGGCACTTGGAAAACTCACACATATTTTAATCTTTATAGTTAAGTCAATTTTTGTAATACATGGCCATTTCCTGAATGCTAAAAAACAAAGGCAGTAACATTGTTTGTTAGACAGTAATTTCATCATTGTCTCAACAGTTTCTAAGCATTTCAGCATGCCTATCACTATTCTGTGTTGTAATTGAGTAAGACCTCACAGAACATGCTGTTTAATACAACCATTTTTGAGTGAGCCTAGAGAAAATGACAACAGTGGTCAGAATCCTGGAAATGTGCAGCAATAAATAAAATCCAAAATGTGACCATAATATGACAGTAGTTGTTTTGGGAAGTAGGAACACTAAAACTTCTACATGCAAGTGACTACTGTTTCATTAACAAAGTTCCATTAGAGACTCCATATCCAGAAGAGTGTTGCTGCTATTACCTTTTGCTATCCTGTGGTCTGCAAAACCTGCTGTCACATTGCTTGATACTTGTCAGTGGTAGCAACTTCTTGTTCTTGGAGGGTGGACTTGTTTATTGATAAATACCTTTTGTATTTAGACCTCAGTCTGAAGTTGTTCTGGGTCAAAAGGAACCATGACTTCTGTAAGACAAAGTCATCACTTTTCTCTTAGAGCTTACAAACTCTTCTCAAAGAGATTTCAAAATATTTTGAGTGATGATGTTGCTGGCATGGACTATTGGGCTCCCAAAAGCATGACTTAGATGTAACATTTTGGACACACACACACACACACACACACACACATAGTGATATTTGCCAGGGGCCTAAGGAAGTGGACTGGATGTCTGCTGAGGACCCTTGCATCTGTAAGATTCTTTGCTTCTGTGATCAAGTTGGTTGGTCAGGGAAAGTGTAGAAAGCATCAAAGCCAGCTTTATACCATCTACCATCCATGTTTGCTTCTATAACAGTAAAAGAGGACAATTTCCTTGTGGTAAGTAGCCCAAATGGAGAAATCCAGTGGGGATAATTTCTAAGTATTAGCAGAAACCTTTTTTTTTTTTTTGCTAAAAACCTGTGAATATTATTTCCAGTTTCAGATCACTGTTTAAGTGAAATGGTTAAAATTAAATTTCTTATCACAGGACCCCAAATACTCTCCAGAGGAAGAGTCTGTAAGGGAAAAAGCATGGACTCCAAGCCTTAGAGAGCTGAACTTGGGATGACCAAGGCTCTTAGAGAGGCCACATTTGTTTTCCTGAGTAGTCAGATCAGCAATTGTTAGCAATACTGTTTTCTAATGGAGTTGGTTGCATCCTCTAGCCATTGTTGGGAATTCAGTTCCAGTCTTGCCTACCCCATGGGGTTATTCTAAGTGTCAAAAAAGATAATGAAGATAAAAGACTTTTAAAATGTTTTGTATTTGTATTATCATTATTAGGTGATGAGTTACCTCATAGTATTAAGGGCATTATGTTGTCTTGGAGATAAATTACTATCAATAGAATGTTAAAAGGCATCTGAGAATCTAGAAAATGTTCTAGCAACATTATATGGAAATTAAACCACCAAAGGTGGTTTATGAGATGGATGCCAGTGACAGGGTAGCAGATGTTATGGAGAAAACTCAGCTTAGAGACATGAAATTTGTTCCTTAAGCCTTCACCTTCTCTGGACTGCTATTCCCATGCTGGTTTTGCATTTCAGGTTGAAGCTTGAGGATGGAGTGAGAGGGGACCCTTCCTCTCCACGGGGAGTTCCCAGTTGTGCTCCTGGGACCACTGGGCCAATGCTGTGACCTCTGTGTGTATGTCCATGTAGTATATTAAAGGACAAATTGGATTGGACAAATTTTATGGTTCATGGGAAAACATAATGAAAGTGGGAACTACTCATTCATAATACAAATACACATCCAGTTCTTACTATAAACCATAGCACTAAGAGCTGTTATTGTACAGGGGAGTATTAAACAGGCAGGGAAATCAATTTAGTTGTGAAACTACTTAGAATGGAGAAGTAAAGCATACAAGTTCTACAACAGAAGTGGATAAGAGAAATCCATTTAAATCTATCTATTCCTCATTAATGATACCTTCTAGTCTAACCTACTGTCATCTGTGTGGGCTCTGAGCCTCCTAACTGAACCACTAACAGACACTCTGCCCCCATTACTCTGTTCTTTTGTCTGCACACATCTTTAAAAACTCAAGGCTAATTCTGACACCTCCCTCCATATAACCCTCGTGGCTTTCCACTGCTGATAATATGAAGAAAAAACTCTTCAGCAGACCAGTGAGATCTAATGGTCTGGTTTCCACCCTTCTATTCACCTTGGCTTGCATCAAGCTCTCCCTTGGGTTGTGTTAGCCAATTACTGGTACCCTCTGTCCCTCGTGGTCATCTTGCTCCTTCTAGTGACAGGGCCTGCACCTGTGATTCCTTCTGCCTGGAACAATAATGATCATTTCTTCCCAGAGACTCCCCCTTGATTTCCTTGGCTAGGTCAAACCCCAGGTTGTGAGTCTACCCTACATCACCTTTGTAGCAGTTGTCCATGCTGGACTGTGGTGTCTGGTTTTGACCCTCTCTTCTACCAACATGTTGTTCCCTGATGGCAGTGACCTCATCTGGTTTGGGTCTTCATGGTGTTCCCAGCATCTGATACTTAGTAGTCTCTCAAAAATATATGTCAATTAAATAAATAATGAGAAATAATGAAATTCCATTCTAAGATTAAGCCAGAGAAATCTTCTCTAAGATGTCCTTTCAGGGATATTGGCTGAACTGATAAAGTAACTAATTTACCTGCCTGCTTTTTTTCACTCCTGATGAACAAAAATTCTATTTTTTAACTTTGAATCTCTCCACCACATTAGGAATCACTGCTAATATGAGACTTTCTAATTTTTTATTGTTGTTCAAGTACAGTAGTCTCCATTTTCCCCCCACAACCCCCCCCAACCCCAGCCATTACCACTTCCCACCGTTGATCCTACCCCGCTTTGGTTTTGTCCATGTGTCCTTTGCATATGTTCCTGAAAACCCTTCCTCCTTTTTACCCCATTATCACTTCCCACCTCTTCTCTGGTTACTGTCAGTTTGTCCTTAATTTCAATGTCTCTGGTTATATTTTGCTTGCTTGCTTGCTTGCTGTTTTTTTCCCCCAATTTTTTATTTAATTATTTTTCAAGTACAGTTTTCTGTCTATTACTCCCATCCCATTCCACCCCCGTGCTCCCCCCTCCCATTTCCACATTTCTCACTTGTTGTCCATGTATCCTTTATTTATTTATTTTTTTAAATAATTTTTTTATTTAATTCTTGTTCAAGTACAGCTTTCTGTCTTATATTCCCAACCCTGCCCACGCTCCCGCCCCATGCTCCCCGCCTCCCTCCCATTTCCACCCCCCACCCTTAGTTATTGTCCATGTGTCCTTTATACTTGTTCATGTGAGTCCATCCCCTTTTCTCCTATGATTCTCTCCCCTCTCCCCTCTGGTCACTATCAGCCTGGTCTCTATTTCAGTGTCTTTGGTTATATTTTGCTTGCTTGTTTGTGTTGTTGTTTAGCTTCCCATTAAAGGTGAGATCATATGTATTTGTCCTTCAACACCTGGCTTATTTCACTCAGCATAATGCTTTCCAGTTCCATCCATGATGTTGCAAAAGGTAGGAGCTCCTTCTTTCTTTCTGCAGCATAAAATTCCATTGTGTATATGTACCATAGTTTTTTGATCCATTCATTTACTGACGGGCACCAGAGGGGAGAGGGGAGAGAATCATAGGAGAAAAGGGGATGGACTCACATGAACAAGTATAAAGGACACATGGACAATAACTAAGGGTGGGGGGTGGAAATGGGAGGGAGGCGGGGAGCATGGGGCGGGAGCGTGGGCAGGGTTGGGAATATAAGACAGAAAGCTGTACTTGAACAAGAATTAAATAAAAAAATTATTTAAAAAAATAAATAAATAAAGGATACATGGACAACAAGTGAGAAATGGGGAAATGGGAGGGGGGAGCACGGGGGTGGAATGGGATGGGAGTAATAGACAGAAAACTGTACTTGAAAAATAATTAAATAAAAAA